>NC_142203.1:42526708-42828375 GCF_049639895.1 Pseudopodoces humilis | reverse complement strand
CTGGTGATGGCCCTATGAAGAATAAACAAAGAATGAACTAAAACCTTTTCCTTGTTCCTTCTCTAGCAGCAGAAAAAAAATGATAGCAAAAAAATGGTGTTATTGCAATCCTTGCATATATATCTTTTGTCTATATTTCCTGTGTCTAAGCCTAGAGAAGAAGAATTGAGGATTTAATTGCAAAACTATGTAATTTAAATTATGTTCTCAAAAAATAAGATGTGCAACATATTTGCTCTGAAAATATAAAATCCTAGGCCTGATCTCATACGCTCATGGAAATATGATTCTAGTGTACAGTGGAATGTGAAGAAAACTTATCTCCTGGACCCATTCAAGACCTTCATGACCAGCTCTCTTCCTGACAAACAATTAATTAGTAAAAGGTCTAACTGTATTTTCTTTGTTTGGCCAAAAGTCCTATTGTTGGGAAGGATGGATTTCTGGGAACTGAAGATGAAGAAGGTGTAATCCTAGGAGCTGCCTGAGAGTGGAAAATACTATAAAGCAGTGGAGATTAAGTAGTTTATGGAGTTAAAACAAAAATATATGGAATTGACATTTAAATCTAAAATGCCTTTCTACTTTTCAATGCTTTATAACTATATAAATACATACAAGCAATTATATGTTTAAAATTCTTTACTTAGTTTTCCAAATAATGTATCAGTGAAGTGGAAATTGATAAAGAAAGAATAAAAAATACTATTACACTGTATATTAATATATAAAATATTAATTACACTGTACTTTTGAAGAGTGAAGTGAGGGAGTTTCTACACAGCAAACTCTGGTGAATGAACCTTAATACAGCCACTTACATTAATACTTTACAGAAGTCATGAGTAGGGGTACATGATAATTCCATATGAAAATCCCTATGTCCTGTATTAAGCAACTCTTTCCTGTGCTTCTTTTTAATAGAAGACCATGAAACAAATAACAGCAACAATGTTTATCAAGAAAGTTTTTCTTCTGTGAAAGGAAGACTGTCTCAAATCACAACCTTTGTAAAAATTAGTGGGTTTATTGCCATGAAGATAAATTACCAGTCTGCTTGTCCAAGAACACATTTGACTGGGATTCCTATTCAAATTCTTAATTACTTTCATATACCTGAAAGCAGAACCTAGCAAACTGATTCTACCATCTTTAAAAGACAGCTACTTACATCTGCCTCAGATAAAAAGTAACACTGTCCTTGCAGTTACCAATAAAAACAGATTATAACTATTTTGTTTTTTCTCTAAATTGCAGGTCACTGCAAAAAGATGATAAGATAATAAATCTACCAAATAAACATATTCTCCTGGCACTCAGCAGGGGCTGGCTTGGGCTCATTTGTCTCCAGTTCATTATCTTGTCTGCATTATTCAGTAGTCTGGTTCATGCTCAATGGGCTTCAAACAACTTTTAAGAGCTAAAGTCTTCTTTAGTTTTGCCTCACTCTCTCACTTTGTAAAACAAATTTGAAAGCTGCTCAAATTGCTATAGTGAATTAATGCCATTAATGCTGTAATTGAGTGTTACTTATTCACGTAGTACTGTTAATGTTCAACTTGGAATTAGCTAATATACGTGGCAAATTCCCAAAGTTTCCATTTAAGCATTGTTAGATTCAGTTTCATATATGAATAACAGCTGTTTATCCAAAAGACTTGTGCTGCATCCTTTATACATATGTTATTATTATGATTTTAAAATTCTAAAATTATTATTTTATATACAAAAATCAACAAAACATGTTGAAATAAAACTCTGAACAACTAAATATTTATTTGTGTATGTTTATAACTTATTGGCATGAAGCAGTGCTTAAAATCCCCAGAATTATATATTCCTAAAACATGACTTGGACATATTTCAATCTAAGGGTGCCAAAGATATTTTTAATACTGTTTATTGGGTTTGCATGGAAAGGTTTTGATAGCAGGATGACTAAAGGCATGAAGGTGCTAGAATATTCCTCCATGCCTGACTGAGCCAATGCCAGCTACAAGGTGGACCTGCCACAAACCACAGCAGAACCCATTACTGATGGTTCTAGTGCCTTTGAAATGACTTATTTAAGAAGAGAGAAAAAAAAATCTACTACACAAAAACCAGCCAGCAGAGAGGAGTGAGAATATGTAAGAGAAACAGCCCTGAAGACAACCAAGTCAGTGGAGAAGGAAGGGAAGGAGATGCTTCAGGCGCTGGAGCTGAGATTCCCCTGAAGCTTGTGATGAAGACCAGGGTGAGGAAGCTGTGCCCCTGCAGCCCGTGGAGGTCTGTGGTGGAGCAGAGATCCCACCTGCGGCTCATGGAGGACCTCATGATGGAGCAAGTGGATATCCAAAGGAGGCTGTGACCCCATGGGAAGCCTGCACCTGAGTAGGGTCCTGGCAGGCCTTGTGGACTCATGAAAACAGAAGCCCACACTGGAGCAGATTTTCTGGCAGGACTTGTGTCCCTGGAGGAGGATCCATACTACAGCAATGTGTTCCTGAAGGACTGCCCCACATGGAAGGGACACATGCTGGAGGAGTTTGTGAAGAACTTCAGCCCCCGGGAAGGAAAAGAGCCCATGTTGGAGTAGATCATGGAGGACTGACTGCCATGGGAAGGACCCCATGCTGGAACAGGGGAAGAGTGTGAGAAGGAAAGAGCAGCAGAGAGCGCACATGATGAGCACGCACAGAGGGTCCAGAACCCCCATTCCTTGTTGCCCTGTGCCACTGGGAGGGTGAGGATAGTGCAAATCAGGAATGAAATTGAGCCTGTGAAGAAGGAAGGGTTGGCTGGTGGAATATGTTTTAAGAGTTGGTTTTATTCCTCATTACTCTATTCTGCTGTGTTTGGTAATAAAGTAATTTCCCCAAACTGGGTCTGTTATGCCTGTGACAGTAATTGCTGAGCAATCTCTTCCTCTTCTTATCTCATCCTATGATCCTTTCATTGCATTTTTCTCCCTCAGTCAAGCATGAACGATATAGAAGCTTCATGGGCATGTGGTCAACCCAACTTATGCGTGTTTTCTCATTCTCATTTCAAACATGAAGTTCCAAAAATTTGTCCTTGACAATTGAAGGCTCATATCGCCAATTTCAGAATTAATTTGTGAAAGGGTTATGTCTGCTAAATGACTCTTGTCACAAAAGGAAGATAGGGGTTTGTCTTTTCATTCAGACTAGAAGATACAGGTTCATGTTTTGAATTTAGGAAAAAAAAGCCTATTTTTTTTTGTCTTAGGGAAAACAAATTTAAGTAAATATGAATTCCAAATAAATTAAACTGCAAGGCATTTCTCAACATTAAATTCCAGGATTTTCAGAGATCTGGTTTTGTTGGGTTTTTTTTCCTGGAAATGCAATAAAATATATTCTTGCATTTGAGACAGCTGGCATCCACACAGAAGAAACTCTTACTTAAATACTTCCAAAGCAAATACATAACATTGCATGCACTTAGCAGTAAAGTTGCATCAGGAAAAAAGCTAAACAAAAAGATCCCAAAAAACCAAAAGCCTATAAATTCAAGCTTCTTTTTAATATGTTTATCTGTCACAGTTCTTAAGACAGGCATGGGTTGTGTCAGACAACAATCATGTCTTTCCACACTGTTAGGCAGTTCTATCTGTTGCCAGAACAAACTTTAACTCTTGGTGATACCATATGATACACATAAGCTACATAAACTCCAGGAGCCAAATAGCTATGCATGCTACATGGAAGACCATACACCAGTACAAAATAAATTTTTTTTTATATATGTCTTTTTTTTCTCTATCACATTTATACTTTAGTAGTATACTTTAGTGGCAATGCTTTAGTACTAATTAATTAATTCAGTACTACTAATAAGTAGTAATAATTTAGTACTAATTACTTTAGTAGTAATACTTTAGCTGAAACTTGGAAAAATTAAAAGGATAATAAATATTCTTAAATATTGATATTAAATTTATTACATGCTAATCACTGCATGCTAATTTCTAAGGCTTCACTGCTGGGGAAGAATATATTCTACAGGCTAAAGGCCATGCCAGCAAGTGTATTTCAACACCAATTGCCTCCAAGTTCATTAACTAAAGGTCATAATTGAATACAGAAAGAACCAAAATTCTTTTGTGAGCAAAGTGATTGCAGGAACTGCCAAAAATATATGTAAACACAGAATGGGGGGTAAAACATTATTACAAAAGATCTAATAGAAGTATCTCAGGGACCTAGCAAATGCCAACTATTTCATACAATCAATTTTTTGTAATTAAACAACCATCAAATGCCTAACAGTGCTGGGATAACAGCACTGACAAGTCAGAGAAATAAAAGTGATGTGAAAAAGAAGGAATTTGCAAATAATCAGGACCTCACACATTTTCATTATGAATTTCCTATCAGCATAACTTCTCTGTCATTCAGTAGTCTGACCAAAGCATGATCCTCCTGCAAAATCAATAGGTGAAACTTACAAATTTGTTGCCTCACTAAAAATACATGGAGATTATTTAAATAAAACAGTGGAAACAATTTTGCTTTTAAAAGCAAGAGGATTAATAATATTGTTTTTAACTTGGTCTCACATCCATCTGAAGACCAGTTTCTGCAATTTTTAAGTGCACTGGTGTAATACTCAGCTGCCTGGTAGGAGACACCAATACTGAAGCTGAAAATAAATTATTAGACTACAAAAGAGAACTTCACTCATGCTTTTCAAAGTTTGAATATTTAGGAAAGAATTCCAACAAGATAAATGAAAAAAGATAATTGAAGAAGATACAAAGAGAATGTAGGAAAATCTTGGGCAACCAGTGAGGACATGAGTTTTTGTACAGTAAGTGTAAATGACTGATGGTTTGAACAAAGTTTTGTTGGGATGTGGGCAACAGAAATGTATTTAAAATGAAAAATATATGTTATTAAAGAGACGAAAAAATGACACCAGGTTTTACAATACGTTTGGGCTGCAGACTTGAGATTTCTTCTTGCAATTGGCAGGCTGGGAAAAAAAGCACAAAAAAAATATGAATGAACATCTAATAGTACTGTTTCTTAACATATATCTCTTCACTGAGATTAACCTGGTATCAAGAAAATACCAATCAAGAAAATAAAGAAAAAAGAGTTTTGATACTGGCCAAAGGGGCCTTCTAGGTTTTTGGCACTTCTTTACACCCTGCAAAGACAAAAGTCTTTTATAGTCTTTTCCAGTAGTGAAGCTAGAGATGATAAATTTGTTTCAAGGTTACTGCATACATTTGATGGAACATCTGCATCTTAAAACATTTTTAATATTTATTTTCAAATGTATCATACTCTCAGGTGGTAAAACCCATTTTCTGTGTAGATGTCTTTGAACAACAGAAACTGTGGTACATTTGCTTATGTCATTATCACCCCACTGATTAAGTAATCTAAAAAGAAATTGTGATACTACAAAAGTGAATTACTCTCCAGAGGCTTTATATTCCACTGTGTACTAAGAAATTAATTTGAATGGGAATAGGAAAGACTGTGGAAGAGAGTAATAATGGTAATGATCAATAAGGTAAACCAAAAATAGAAGAGACAGAACAATGAAACATTACTAGACATCAGAATTCATCATTCATATAGTTAAGAAATCAACTGAGATGTTCTCATGCTTCACTGATACGAATTCATTATGTGGGTTAGGGGTTTTTTCTCATTAGAAAAAATATGCCTCCAAAATCAAGGTCTAACTTGTTTACATTTCTGCAACTTTGTAGTTGCTGAGAAGCAAATACAACAGCATTAGTGTAGATGTAGTATTTGTTGAGTAGTACATGTTCTTATTTTAGGGATTTGTAAAGAGGGAGACCAGAAACCATATCAGCTGCAAAGAGACAAATGTAGCACAAAGAGTTATTGACTTTATCAGCTAGGAATCTTGATACTACTTGACACTCATTCTCAATTACCCCAATTACCATTCTCAATTGTTCCACCTGTTGATTGAAAGCACTAGAAAATATCTCAAGTAAATTAATAGATTTTGTGAACCCACTGAGGTGCAATAAGAATGCTTTAAAGAAATTGACCCTTTTCACCAGACCAAGTTGGTCAGAGCCCCACACAGTCTGGCCTTAAACTCTGCTGGGGAACCGGGCATTCACAGCTTTTCTGCACAACCTGTTCCAGTCCCTCACCACCCTCACAGTAAAGAATTTCTTCCAATGTCTAACATAAACCTCCTTCAGCTCAAAGCCATTTCCTCTCATCCTATTATTACACACCCTTGTAAAGAATCCCTTCCCTGTTTTCTTGCAGGCCCTCTTCAGGTACTGCAAGGCTGCTATAAACTCTTCCTGGAGTCTTCTCTTCTCCAGACTGAACCACCCCAGCTCCCTCAGCTTGTGGTCATGGGAGAAGTGTTCCAGCCCTGTGATCAATGTAATGGCTCTCCCTGGACTTTTTCCAGTGGATCCTTGTCTTTCTCAGGTTGGAGACTACAGAGCTGGATGCAGGTGGGATGTCACCAGAGCAGAAGGACACACTTCCCTCCCTCATCCTGCTGGTCACGCTACCTTTGATGCAGCCCAGGATACAGTTTGCTTTCTGGGCTGTGGGCACACAGTGATCTTTTCATCCACAAACACCTGCAAATCTTTCTTCTCAGGGCTGTCTTCAATCCATTTCCCACTCAGACTGTACTTATGCTTGGGATTGCACCAACTCAGGTGGAAGACTTTGTTGAACTTCATGAGATTTATATGGGCCCATCTCTGAAGCCTGTCACAGTCCGTCTGAATGGCATTCCTTCCCTCCAGTAAGTCAACCATACACACGGCTTGGTGTTGAAAAAGTTGCTGAGGGCGCACTTGAATCCCCCTGTCCATGTTGCCAAGAACAGTGCTGGTCACAATATGTGTTATGAAAGAACATATCTTAGACCTGCATATTTATTTGGGATAATGGGTTTATTTTAGAATCATTGCTACAGCATTGTTACATTAGGAAGTGAGAGAAGTTTCTTGCAGTTTCACCAATCACACAGTGAACCAGAGAATCAAACCAACTGACTCAATTGATCAAACTAATTAATTAGCAGAAAAAAATGTGGAATTACTTCCTGTCTAAATCTGATAACTTGTCTCTAAAACAGAAAGGTCTTGAAGGATCAATCAAAAAGGTTGTGGTACTTCCTCTACTGAATTTAATTTTGGAAATAAATCACACCTAATTTTCAGCATGACTGTCCTGGGGTAACTTTATGATACTGGTATCCCCAGTCGTCTGGTTTATGTTATATATTAAGTTCTGCACCTTTAAGACTGGTTTTGAGAGCAAGAGAGGGGGAAGAAGAAGCGCGCAATTTGTGTTAAGGAAAAACATCACTCCCACACATCCCGCTCCTGGACTGTGGTGTCTGCAGCACGGACAGACAGCGGGACAGAGCTTCTCTCTGGTTCTAGCTAGCTGAGGTAAAGGAGTTCCCTGGACCTTTGGTTTTTTTCCCTCCTTTTTTTCCTCTTAGATCTGTGCAAGCCTGCTCTGGACTGAACACCCAGCCAAACCCCGGGAGCTCACGCCTGGGGCCCACCGGGCCCGGGCCTCGGCACTTTCCAGTGCTGAAAAGACTGATAAGATCCTGAGTGAGCCGAGCTACACCACATGAAAAGGACTTTTCTTCCTAGACTTACCATCCCATCGAACAGCGAGAAGTTTTATTATTTAATATTATTCAATTTCTGTTAAATAAACAGCTTTTTCCACTTCTCTCCAAGATTTTTTTTTTTTTTTTTTCTTCCCTTTTCCAGACCAAGAGTAAGGAAAGGGCATTTCCCTGAAGAAATCCCCATTTGGAGTTTTCCTCCCTAATTTGCCCTAAACTAAGACAATGACCTATCTTTTAAAACCAGACAGGTATAACAATTCTTATTCTTCTTCAATCTTATAATATTGATGGGTGATACTGTCATTGAAGACACTTGAATATTTACGCTTTTCAAACCACTATATTTTAATCTATTTTTCTACCAGCTGGGTGGCATTCAAATCCCTCAACAAATAAGAAAGGAGCAAAGAGAAAAAGAATACGAATACTCTCTTATCTCTTATCCATGGTAATTTACATTAAATCCAGGACCATTTTTCTCTCCTAAACTTTACCAAGATCTGCTAAGCTATCTGATCAAAGCTAGCCTTAATGTGTATCCCAGTAGGTAATTTCCAGAAAGGATTTAAAATTATTCCAGTGAGTTGCTCTGGCCAAGTGTACTATTCTAATTAAATTGCATAGAGAGTGTAGTTTGTGTTTCTACCTACCTTTCCACAAGCTAACATTATATACAGTACTCATAATCCAGAAAGAAAATATTAAACCTTCAGCACCTCTACCTGCTGATTCAACCCAATCTACCCTGCTAAACAAGAAATAGACTGATACACTGAGAAGAATTAGACCTCAGCTTTAAGTGCTCCCACCAAGATCCATGGAAGCACCACCCTCATTCTCAACTATCCTGAAATCAACGTAAAAGGTTATCTTCAATCACCATTAATACTTTCAGCCATTAACATGACTATTCAGAAACAGCATCTATCTTGCCAACACGTGCTGCAAAAAGCTCTAGAGATGGCAGTATGAGAAAAACATCACTATACATGTGGGTTTGTATTTATGTGTTCAACAGATCATGCACACTGACAGCCCTTTGCAGCATTAGTCCTTTCAAATGAATAAATCTGTTTGAAATGGATTAGCCCACTTACTTCCCTGTGCAAGAATAACGGTACTGATACAAATGTAAATTAGGTCTTTCGGTTACACATCACATTCAAAGCAAATGCTTGCATTACAAAGGATATTGATTTGCTCTGAAGGTGTGAAGAGGTTCAGTGGCACAAAATTCTAATCAACACTTGCTGCCATCTTCTGGTTTCCTAAAAATCCACAAAAAGTACTTCTCTTCAAACCCAAATACTTCTTTGGTACATACATAAAACTAAATGTCACTAATCTACTTTCCAATTTCATAAAAATGTTCGTACCTCACAGGTCCAATTCTACAAAACACGTACATGAAATTTTGAAAACAACAAAGCAATAGGAATTAGGGGAAAATATTATTAATGCATAGATGCTAAAAAGAATATATTTGGTAAGTTTTAAGGGACAGATATGCTTTATTATAGAATGCCATTCATGATACACATATAATTTCTTCGTAATTTCTTTCTAATATATTACATGTATTGGTAACATGTATTGGTAACTTAAATTTGCATAAAAAGTAGGTTTAGCAACAAATACACCAAAACAAAGTAAAACACATTTTGGGCTTAAGCCCTTTTGACACTCAGAGCACAGTATGCTTTTGGACACTTAAGGTCAACCTTAATGCAGTACTAGAAGTGGAAGGGGAAATCTGAAAAATTCTAAAGCAGCTTTCAAGGCCCAAATCAACTACAATTTAGCAGGGCAGCATGAAATAGGAGACAAGGTCATAAATTCTGAGGTTCAAAACATCAGAAGACATGGGAGTATAAAACAATGCCACAAAGGTTTGCCAGCTAATTATAAATAAGCTAGATCTGAAAATAGACTAGGACCTTTATTTCTAGGAAAATAGATTAATTAATGTGCACATACAACCAAGTTAATGGTCTGGTAATCCAAAATGCATGCATGATAGTGTACCACAATTTATGAGCATATAATTTTCTTTAGCATGGTGACCTTTTCAAACCTACCTTGTTTAGTTTGAAAATAATACTTTCAATAAATCACTTTTATGGTGGGATAGGAGTGTCCTATTGGATGCTTACAGGCAGGACAGAAGAGGCTGGGAGGTGGCATTTCATGTAAAGACAATAACAGAATCTATAAAGTCTACAGTTGGCAATGGCACAGCTGAGAGACACTGCGTAAGAATCAAGGGATTAACAAATAATGTGGATGTCATTGTGGGAGCCTGCTACAGACCTCTTAGCCAGGACAATAATGCTGACAAATTGTTCTTTGAGGAACTAAAGGACACTTCCAAGTCAGCTGCCCTTGTCCTTGTGGCAGACTTTAAATTGCTAGAAATCAACTGGGAGCGTCACACAGATGGTACAATCCAGGCCAGAAGAATAATAAAAAACCTGTGTGACTGTTGCTCTGAAAACTCAGTTTTCTGAGCTTGCTGACATAGTTTTCTAAAGACTTTCCCAGGACAGTAACTGCAAACTTAAATATGTATACATTCTTTCTGATACAGGTCTTTTGATAGATATCTCTCACGGCTAGTGCAGTTTAGGAAGGTGTTATCCTGACCATCCAATCCCTGGCTGTGGTCAGAAACCTACAAATTCTGAGAGGAGAAATAAAGTTCTCTCTTCCTTTCACCACACCTCGAGCTGTGTTCGTGTGACCTATTTCATGTCCAGAAGCAACAGGTGACAACTTTATAAAAAAGATTCTAAGCCAGCTGATTCAGAATCAGAGAATCACAGAATCATAGAATATGCTGGGTTGGAAGGCACCCATCAAGATCATCAAGTCCAAATCCTGGACCTATGCAGGACACCCCAAGAATTGTACTGTGTGCCCAAGAGCATTGCACAAATGCTTCTTGACAAAGGGAGGGCTGGTGCTGTGATCACTTCCCTGGGGAGCCTCTTTCAGTGCTCAAGCACACTCTAGTGAAGAACCTTTTCCTAATATCCAACCTAAACCTCCCCAGTTCAGCTTCATGCTACTTTATTGAGTCCTGTTGCTAGTCACAGACAGAAGAGACCAATGTCTGCCCCTCCTCTTCCCTTCATGGGGAAGTTGCAGACAATAATGAGGTCTGTCTTCAGTCTCCTCTTCTCTAGGCTGAACAGACCAAGTGACTTTAGTCACTCCTCATACAGCTTCACCTCAAGGTCCTTCACCATCTTTGTAGTCTTTCTTTGGATGCTCTCTAATACTTCCAATACCTTATATTTTTTGCAGTGCTCAAACCAGCCCCAGCACTGGCAGTGAGGCTGCCCCAGCTCAGAGCAGAGCAGGACAATCCCCTCCCTTGCCCGGCTGGTGATGCTGTGCATGATGCCCCCCAGGACAGGGTTGGGGCACTGCTGGCTGCCAGGGCACTGCTGGCTCATGTTCAGCTTTCTGTTAAACAGGATCCCCAGGTCCCTTTCTGCAGGGCTGCTGTCTCATTCCCCAGTCTGTCTGTACATCCAGGATTGCACCATCCCAGGTGCGGAATCCAGCCCTTTCCCTTGTTTGATTTCATAGGGCTGGTGATTGCCCAGCCCTTTAATACGTCGAGGTCTCTCTGAAGTGCCATTGTAGTACAAGTGCCTATACACCTATTTGCTATAAAAAAGCTCATACACAGAACTGCAGGATTCAGGTTTGCCATTTAAGCCATGCAGTCCAAGTATGTTCATTTAGAACAACAGAGTGAATAACACTGCTGAAAGACTGCAGTTATCGTAGGAAGGAAGGCATAGCAATGATAGCTCTAGTCCCTCTGGACTGAGTAGAGATGGCTAGCTGATGCCCCATTTCAGTAGGGGCAGTCATGGTTCACATTCAGATGTAACTTTGAAGAAGTGTTTTGCAAGGGCTTATCTTCAGGGACTCTACAAAGAGAGCCATACATATCAACGACTTTCAAAAGGGGACACAAATGTGACATTAGTCCCTAAGACTTCTAGAAATTATTTTTAGTATCTTCATTCTCTTAATTATCCTGTAGACATGCATAACATGCAGGATAAACATGCAAGAATATATTTGCAATAAGTTCTCTCTTCTCTTTTACATGTGGCACCTAAGAATAAACATGGGAAAATCACATAATCTTTATTTAATTCCATACAGATAATACCCATTCAATGCTAGATGATTGCTGTCCTGCCAAGGGTGCTTTACAAACACCAATTCCACCCCAACTATCCAAGGCTAAGTCCAAATGCAACTACTTTCATGTTGCAAAAATTCACATTTTCCATGTGCACCTCATTTAAAAAGGAAAATATAATAATTTAAAATTATTAATATTAACTGTAACTATTTTTTGAATGTAAACTATCACAAAATCCTTTGAGCCCAACAATCCAATGCGTGTTGGAAACAGCACAGAAATCTGGGTACAGCCACCAGATGGTGCCACCTCCATCACTTAAGGGAGGGAGATCTCTCCCGCACTCCAAATGTGCTTCACATAACCAGCAAAATCGCTCATTCGCTCCAACTCCTGCTATCATGGGAGTACAAAACCAAATGCCAACTTCAATATCCAGAGTGATCATTATGGTTAAGACTTCTCAGTAGCTTTTGAGCTTTGTCACTCTCTCTGTCTTTTCTGCAAAACAATCACAGCAATGCACACTTCATGATAAAGAGTTGTATTTCTGGTTTGATGTGCCAGTTTTGGCATGCTGGTTTTGACTGAGATAGAGCTAATTTTCTCCACAGTAGCTGGCGTAGGGTTAAGTTTTGGATATGTGCTGGAAACATTGTTGCTAACTCAGGGATGTTTTATTTACTGCCAGCAGGGCCTACACGGAATTTTTCTGCTCCTCAGGGCACCCCACCAGTGAGTGGGCTGGGGATGCACAAGGAGCTGAGAGAAGACATAGCCAGGACAACTGAACCCAGCTGATCAAAGGGATATTCCTTTGGATATCTGCTGGGGAAGAAGGAAGAAGTGGGGACTTGTCTTCCCATGTCACTGCTACATGTGATGGAGCCCTGCTTTCCTGGAGGTGGCTGAACACCTCCTTGTCCATGGATAGTGATGAATTAATTCCTTGTTTTGCTTTGTTTGAGTGCATGGTTTGTGCTTTACTTATTAAACTGTCTTCACCTCAGCTCATGAGTTTTCTCACTTACGATTCTCTCCATCCTGCTGCAGGGGAGTGAGTGAGCAGGTGGGTGGCACTTAGTTGCCAGCTGGGATTAAACCTTTATGTTTGGTCAACTGAAAAAGGTGAACAAATACTTTACCATATGCTGACCTTCAGATCTGACACCACACACATTCTCTCTCACCTCCCTTCCTACTTTCCCCATCAAGACATCATTTAGCAGACTCAAGAGTCATACAGATTAAATCTAGCATACTGACTACTGTTTGACTACTACTGCTACTACCAGCCTTGAGCATTACCAGTGTGAAGCCGCATTAGCACAATGATATCACCTGACTGAGGTTCAGTAGCACAACTGAAGTGTAAATGCAGTACAGAAGTACAGGCTTCATTGAAGACTTGTGCTTTGTGTTTATTTATTAAAACATCAATAAGATGTTAAATAATTACATATCGTGTATGATACGTAGCAAAGTTCCACACATTGGGCAGAATATGCAGCATGTTGTGAGTATTTGTCTGTGTAGCACAGTGGGAATGTGCACTGGGGTTGAATACATGAAGCTGTGTTGTAATAAAAAAAATAAAAAGATGAGGATGGTCAGTAAGTTCTGTGAATTGATTTCTTGAAACTAAGGAAATAACATATACCTGCTCTTTGTAACAAAAAAGAGGTCTGAGTCATACAAAACATCAGATAGCGTGCCCTGAGCAGCTCTGTCAATAGTATTTGTATCCTTAAAATAATAATTTTATTTACGCATTCTCTTGTGCAAATTTGTCATGTCAAATACAGATTACTTTTATTTTTAGTATTCAGAGTTGCCCTGTTGGGTTCCTGATGCCATTTATACTGGAATAAGTGGCAGCACATTTGTTTACTTTGCTAATAAGAGAATCACTTGGAATGACACTAATGCTGCTCTTCCAAAACCAGAAAGTAAAACAAATGCTACTGCAAAACTTGGCTGTTCGGGAACTTTAGAGTATGTGTGATGGTCTCTAGGGAAGTGCTACTTTTACAGTGAATTGCTAAAGTTGTCTTTAGCAATTTTGCCTTTTTTTCTGCCTTTTTTTTCAATTTGAACCCTTCAGAGTTGCTCTTTCCCCATATTTTATCTATACTGGAACAGTAAGGATCAGGATAGAGCTCTCAAAATCCTGTGAGAAATACAGTAGGAATAGGTGTGATATGAGTCTAACAATTCAAAGGATGAAAGGTCTCAACATTTCAAGCGCTTTAATAGTGAAGCAACTGTTGTACTATGTGTGTTCAAATTGAGTAGCCTCATTCCCTTTTCACTGTCAACTCCATTTTTTTATGTATATGATAACACTTAGGCTTCAGTGAAACTGCATAGTTAAGGAGAGTAAAAGATGCTTTGATAGGCTTCAGTAATCAAAGACCTAGAAAAGTAGTGGAGCAAGAACTAAGGGTGGAGACAGCATCTCTCAAATGGCATAAATCAAAGAAGGGGTCCTTTATCTGTGAACTTTTTGGATGGACTACTGGTTGTTCATTATATATACATGTATAAAACTGTAAATCCTTTAAACCAATTTGATGGAAAAAAATACTGCTATTATTAAAAAAGTGTCAAAAGTTTTTGTCTGTCTGAAACCATAATCCATAGATTTGGAATTGTATATCAGCGTGGTTTTTTGTGTGTTCATTTTTTTGGGAAAAAAACCAACCTGACTATATGTCTGTAAGACTTCTTCATATTGTTTCAGTTTCCATTCAGATTTTTTTCTCCTTTTTTGCAGGCTCTTACTTTACAACAATTCTACATAATTCCCTCAAACAAAAACATTTCTCCTTCCACCACTTGTAAACCCTGGATATATGCCTACTCTGAGAAGGATAAACTGCAAAATCCATGAATAATGCTTATGTGAGAAGATGATGGGGTAGAAAGATAATGGTATGGAACTCACAGGGGAAAATACAGTTGCTAATGCCCAGATAGAATGTGGCCAGCATATCTAACCTTTCACACACAATACAGTCTCAGGGGAAGGAAATAAAGGAAGGGTGGAGTGGGGCACCATGGCCAGACTCTGTTGACACCCTTGCAGAGGAGGGAGGAACTTGGTGGTACTTCCAGCTGATAAAGTGCACAGCAGCTGAAAACCAAGAGAGATAAGGAAAAACGTCCAGCTGTTGAATCAGCAACTGTGGTGAAATCACTCTCCTTGGACTAACACATGCCCCCATATCAAGGTTATGTCTGGTACTATACTGAGATACTATACTTGGAGGCTGCCAAGGTACAGCCAGCCCTCACTGAGTAGGATGATTATACTCACTCAAGCTCCACCAAAATGTAAAGAAATAGTATAAATATGAGTTAAGAATGAGAAGAAGTAAGCGAAGACTACATTGTAACTTCTGGGATCAGTTGATAGGTTTCATCCTAATACCTCTGTTCAAAATAATGCAGAACTATGCCTACTAGAAATGCAAGTATTCTACTTTATTTCATATCTGCTCAAAGGGAAGATGATGCCCTTTATCAAGAGAAAATTTTCCGATTAATAATAATTTCTGGCAGTAAATTTGTTTTGATTGAAATCAAGGCTTTACTTGTAATGCCTTGTGTTGCCTCACACATACTTTGATGAGTAATGAAAAAGGCAAGGACATGTAACACAATATGCTCAGTGTCAGTTTTAAGTTCATTCTGCAATGCTATTTCCAGATGGTAAAACATGTGTATTACTTTGCACATGCAACAAAGTATTTCCAATTCTGATTTTTTTTTCTAAGTCATATTACTTTTTAGTGCTTATAAATGATTTACCAAATGTGAAATGAAATGCAAATTCAGATATCTGGTGTAAATTTTATATATTTAAATGAAATATAAAGACAGTATTCATAATGTTAAGTATGGTACTTCATGAGATTTTAAATTAACTAGAAAATCTCCCAATATGCCAAATCTCTTAGAGAGACATGTTTTGTCTACTGCCATGTTAGACTACAATTCTGAACAAAGCTTGAAGATCAGGGTCTTCTCAGAGACAATGATGAAAAGGCTAGTGGACTTCTAAAGTTTCTATTTTACCAAACCACTGAATGCACTCCTTTGATGATGACAGGAAGAATATAATTACTCTCTAGTTTATTCCTTGAACTGCAAGAACTGGCTTTAAAATTTAGTTGAAGTGTTTTACTGATAAGAAGACCTTGGAGTTTTTAGTGCATAGCATGAGTAGGTAAAAAATTCTGGGTTTGTCTTTGGAGTTCAAAATCTTTAAGCAGTTCATGCTCAGTATGACAGACTTACTAAGATTACCACACATTTTAGCACTAACTACATTGCAGCATGTGTAACTGAAGGACTGTACAACTTACACATTTCACCTTGTACTGAGAAAAGGTTTGTGTAAGTAGAACAAACATTCCACCATGATTCAGCTGATTTTGAAGGAGATTCAAAACCAGATGACTCTGAAAGATTTAGAAACAAGGCACCCCTGTGGTATGTGGTTTTGTTGCAGTTACATTCTAAAATTCTCCAAGAAATAGTTCAAAAATTTTGAAAGCCCTGCAAGATTAGGCTTTTGGGTTTTCAGGGACACACTAAGGAGGTTCACAGTTCATCCAGCTCTAGTAACTGCACTTCACACTTCTTTGAATTAAAAGCATTTTGAAAGCACTATCTGCAACATGGAAGAAACAAGAATGAGAACATTCATATTTATAGACATGAATATACAGAGAATCATGGCAGTATGCCTAAAGTTAAGTAACTTCATTAAACACTGGAAATTAGAAGTTTTTGAGGAGAGTAAAACCAAGGAGAAACATCTTTTACACTGGATTCTGTTTTGTTGTTTGGTTTTTTGTTGTTTTTTTTTTTTTTTTCTTTTAATGAGAAAATCTACTTTCCTGAACTTTAGTATGCAGCTGAGAAGGATGCTTGTGATTGTCCTGAAGCAGAGGTGCTTCCCAGGGTGGGGCCCATTGGAGGTCTTCTCCCAAATTTGCCCTAAACCAGGACAAGAGAACAACACTTACCCTGCAGATGACCCGCTGTCCTGGCAGACCTGTGGGGTCCTGAGTCACTTCAATAGAAGTCTTAGCAGTCTTCACACAGAAGGTAGCAGAAAGTTGACATGGAATCTCTCATTGTCACAGAGAAGTCTGCGGCCTCCAGGCTCAGCCTGCAGAAATTCTATGAGCAGGAAACCCAGAAACTTTGTTGCTAACATCCAGCCACATTTTACACAGCTTTGTCACAAGTGTGAAGCCCCATCAAGCACTTCAGAAGCTCTGGTTACAAAAGTGGGAAAAGCAGAGTTATTACTAATTGATTTCAATTGAGACTGCAGGAACATACAGAACAAGAGTTCAAGTAAAAAAACTGCTGTCCATGTGGCTCTGATTGTCATGTTGGCTCTGATTGTGTCATGTATATAGTCAGAGTTCCAAAATTTTGTGGAAATGCCAGGGAGAAACTTTGGTTCATGGGACTGGACAGATGCCCCACAGATGGCCCACTGTTTGGTGCACCCTGTTCCTTACTTCTCAGATACTGATCCAGCCTGGGCTTGAAGTTACACTGCTCCTGCTAGTGCTAGCTGTGGAACATGAAGAGGAATAAAAGGAAAAAAGATGGAACGCCATACCTTGATGGGCCTGAAAATGTTATGGATTTCTTAGCTGGTAAGAGTCACTAGTAGGAAACACATGCTTGTCCATGGTCACCTGCCCTAGGCCTAGCAGTTTATCAGCAGTAAGCAGTTTTTCTCAGGTGGAGAGCTTCTAGAACAGCTAGTTGCTGTGGAAGATTCACCCACACTTTGTGAATTCAAAAAATCCATCATACCATAAAATTTTCTTTGCAATAACAAAATAAAAATTGTATCACTTTGATCAAAAGAAACAGTACTTGACCTAGGACATTCCTGTTCCCCTGACTTCAGAATATGTTTTCCAGAATATTTGAACAAGACAAATTTTATCCACACCCTAAGGAGCTGTAGACTTACAAAGTAAAGTTACTTTGGGAAACTGACTGGTAGAAAATACTCCTGAAGACACATAATGCCAAAGCCTAACTTTGGAATTGTAAATGGACAGGAGTAGATTCGACATCTAGCTTTTCCACAACTAAATAGGAAGATACATGACTGAGTCACAAAATAAAGCCTTGTGTTCATACTTTTCTCTAGAGATAGCTTATAAGAAATATGTCTGGCTTTGTGAAAGAAATTTATAGGAAATCAGCTGCATAGATATTCTCGTGTATGTGTATTAGTGCATGGACACAGTTACATTTGGCATGCACAAGTTGCTGATCACATTTTGGTTTTATTGGTCCAATTAATCTCTTTCTAATGTAGTTGTGGTGGTGTGGTTTTGTTTTGTTTTTGTTTTTCTATACTGCTGTTTTTCAAAAGAAAAAGATGCTAAACCCAAGAAGTGGAAATGCTGAGATTGTAATTTTTCTAAACAATACAAAGTAACTTCAGAGGAACCTAAGCCTCAATAAGGCAGTGCATTTTTTGTTTTCTGTTATCATTCTTCAGTATCAGTCTTTCCCCTTTCTTCTGTTAATAAAGGACAATATCATCCCTGATAAAAATGTATGTCTTTATATCAAGATACTTATTTACAAATTATTTTATTCTGCATATTGGGTGGATGCAAGGCTGGTGTGGCAGGTTGTGGAAAGCAGGCTTATAAATCCCATAGTGAAAGGAAAGGTCAGAAGTGGTAGGCAGCATTCTTTTATTTCTGTAAAAAGGAGTGAAAAGGTGTATTATATACGGTAATTTTCTCATTCCTTTTCCCTCAATGGTTTAATTTTTTACATTAAATACAAAGGTTCAGCAACACTGATAGAAGTGAGGCATCTAGGAAGTCCAGCAGCTCACTTCAGTGATTCACTGAAGCCACTGGCTGTGAAGGGCCTTCAGTCCTATCAGTGAAAGTCTCTGGTGTTGGGACTATGACTGTCAGGGAGCCTTATGAATGGTCAGACCAGGAAGTTTCCTTGAAAAACCTTGCGACTGCAGGGGTCCTCAGCATAGCCACTCAGGGCAAACATGGCCCAGTTATTTCCTTGTGATTCAGCTGACACCCAAGCCAGAAAACAGACTGGGAGTCAAGCTCTTTGGAGGGATCAATTAAATTCAATTTGTTTTAGGCACTATGCCAGTAATAGCTCAGCCATTTATCAACAGCTCAAGAGACGCCATAATTTCTACATTTGCCTAGCCTGGGGGAGAAAAATACTCAAAAACTGTCATGGCTATGCCACTTTTAAATCCTTTGGACAAACTGATGGATTCATTCAGTGGGGAGCAAAAAGATGATTGAGGGACTGGAGTACCGCTCTTATGAGGGAAGGTTGAGGCAGTTGGGCCTGCTCAGCCTCAAGAACAGTTGACTGAGAAGAGACCTTATCAATGTCTGTGAGTATCTGAAGGGAAAGTGTCAGTGCGTGGATGCAGGCTCTGCTCGGTGGTGCTGGGCAACAGCACAAGAGTCAATGGGCAGAAACGGATGTGTACGAGAAGCTCCGCCTGAACATGAAGAATAGCTTCTTTACTGTGTAGTGACAGAGCACTGGAAAAGATTGCCCAGAGAGGCTGTTGAGTCTCCCTCACTGGCGATATTCAAGAAAAACCTGGTCGCAATCCTGTGTCATGTGCTCTGGGATGACCCTGCTTAAGCAGGGAGATTGGGCCAGATGAGCCCCTGTGCTCCCTTCCAACCTGACCCACTCTGTGATAACTCGTACCTCTACAAGAGCAGACAGCTAAACCGCATACGCAGCAACCCCGGGAAGAAAGGCCAGAGCCAGGCGGACCTACGCAACCCCCACCGGCTTCCGTAGCCTCGGACAAGCCGCGCCCCTTTCTCGCCGCGCCCGCAGCCGGGAGGGGCGGGCGGGGCGGGGGCCGCGCTGGGCCGCCCCCTCGAGCCGCGAGGCGGGGCGGGGACCGGCAGGAGCCGAGGCGGCGGCGCTGCGGCCGGGCGGCGCTGCGGCCGGGGGGTCACGATGGTGTTTGAATCCCTGGTCGTGGACGTCCTGAATCGTTTCCTTGGAGACTACGTGGTGAACCTGGACAGCTCCCAGCTGAAGCTGGGCATCTGGGGAGGTACGGGCCTGGCCCGCCGCGGGGGAGCCGCCTGCCTGTCCTCGTGCCGCCGCGTGCCTTCCTGCCCGGCCGGGCTCGCCCTGCCGCCCACTCAAGGGAGGAGGCCAGGGTGGCGTCCCCTGGGCGCTGCCGGGCTGAGCCGGGCCGGCCCGGGCCGGCCCGGCCCGCCTGCCCACCCGACAACTCTGCCTCCGCTCCACCTGCCCGTCCGCTTAAAAATAGCCGCGGGGGCGGTGTCCGTG
The DNA here is from genome assembly GCF_049639895.1 of Pseudopodoces humilis. NCBI lineage: Eukaryota > Metazoa > Chordata > Aves > Passeriformes > Paridae > Pseudopodoces > Pseudopodoces humilis. The sequence goes on along the minus strand of NC_142203.1, from coordinate 42,808,217 downwards.
GAGCAGCCGGCTGCGGCAGCGGGGGGCGGCGGGAGGAGCTGCAGAACGGGGACAAGGAAAACCGGGCGAAGTGCTGGAGGCACATGAACGGCCCTCCTGTTTTGTTTTTCTATACGGAGCCACCCGTGCTGTCTCCTAGCTGGGGACGGACCTTGGCTGGCCGCGGTCTCTCTGGTGCTCGCGGAAAGTTTGGGAATTAGTGGGCGGGAGCCTGTCCTGGCTCTGGGAATGCGAAACTGAGCTGGTTTACGGGCGTTTTCCATGCCCGGAAATAAACCGTGCATGGACGCCAAGGGTTTTTGACGGCGTTTTAGCTACAGGGTTTGAGTGCTTGTGGGGGTGAAGTGGCCTTTCCGCGAACGGCAGTGACATCCCGTTTGTTCTTGGCGCTGTCATCTGTAGGTCTGGAATAGCTGTTATTTTTAGCCTTAAAGAACCTGGAGTAGATATTGCCTTCGGTGTTTGCAGAGGCGCTGCCCAGCTGTGCTAGGCGAGGTAAGCAGTGGTCTGTAGAATTAAGTTAACATACCAGTTCTGAGGGCAGTAAAGTGTTCTGTTTGAATGTGCGCTCCTGAGGTCCCTTTAGTAAGGTGCCTACAAGAAAACAGCACCAGAGGTCTGTCAGACACAGGCCATGAACAGATGCCTGTGCAGTGACCACTGCTGGCTCAGTTTCGAATGTGCATCCCAGGTGTCCGCAGCATCAGCAAAAGCAAACGCAGAGGTTCAAGGTTTTTTTACAGCTGCATTCATACAGTAGGTGTGAAACATCCTCGAGGTATTTGCCTACCTACAGTTCCATTCCTAGGCATTCATATACATTAACCAGATATTGTAACCTCCTCCTGAAGCTTTTTTGCATCATGGACATTTTTGTTTTCATGCTTGTCTTCTGAAATTGTGTCCTTATTTATTTTCATTTCTGCAGAAAATTAATTTCTGAATTTTCCTTCAGATAGTCTAGGCATTTATAGTATCTTTGTGAAGTTCAGTCTCTGTAAAGAGTCTTAACAGAGCAACAGCGCAGGTAACTGCTGAAGACATTGTACTAGTTCTTAACCTATAGCAGTAAGGCTTAATATTGCACATCTCTTACTGGTTAGTTGAGTTGTGTTTGAAAGGTTTGACTAATTGCACCTTTCAGCAAAACTGTGTCAGACTAATTGCTTGATTTGTGTACTGAAGTTCCCATAGTTTCTACTTTCTGTTCAGCGAAAACAGACAGAATATTTAATGAAAAATGTGGAACACTGTATATGTTTTGGGCAATGTTTATACATTTAAAAAAAAGGTAAAAGCTTCTTTTTCCAGATCTTTAGGTTGCTGATGGTTAGTCATGGCACTTTATGCCTCTGTGAAACAACTGTTAACAGATTAGATGCACACTGTCTCAGTTTAAAACAACTAAAAAGAAACCAAAACAACCCAACCAAAACAAAAACTAAAAAAACACCCTCAATTTTACTTTGAGGTTTTGATATTCAGCTGTCATATTTTTTCATGTCTGTGGAACTTGGTTTTCTTGTTTATTATTTAGTCTTTAAGAAGCTCTCTTATTTTAGAGATTTTAGATATTTTTATTTAAATTAAATTTCTTGCTTCTCTAGTGCCTATGTATTAGAATAAAATTATTTTTTGCCTACATAGCTTGTTGACTTGTTTGTAGTGTATACTGTTGTATGGAGCTACCTATGTCTTGCTCTAAGAGAGTCAGAACTGCTGTGTAGCATTGGTGAGGCATCACCTGTGGAGTTTTATTTTTTCCTGGTCTACCACGTGATGCTTTTTTTTTTACTTAAATTGTGTTTAATGGTCTGTACATTTGCAATATTTCTTTCATTTCAAATATCTCAAAGGACCTAGAAATTGCATTCTGCCATATAAAAGGCAGTGATTATTAGCAATAACAGCAGTAGAATACTGTTTTTATTTGGAGTGCATCATTAATTAACAGATCCCTACACTCACAATAGACTGCTCTAAAGTCTATTGATAATTTTTTTAGCTTGATAATTACTAAAATTCTGCAACTAATGTATTTTTTTAAAAAGTACTATTTTTGCCTTCATATTTTGTGTAGACTTAATAGTTTTTAATGCTGGTCTGCATGCTCTGAAAGCATTTCCATTACAGCTATGTGTTTTCTTACAGTGTTTGTCTTTCTCTGACTTGCTGAATTTTACAAAAATCATGTACTAGTAAAATTAAATTATTTCAAATCCACCAAATTAAAAGAAAAAAAAAGGGAAGTTTTTTTTCTGTTTAATAAATCATCACTGCTTTTTGCTAGAGCGTTGCAAATGATATATGTATATATCTGTGTCTGTATTAATGTGTTAAGACTTTACATATATGTAATGTCTTAAGTTTTAAAAGGCATGTATTTTTTTGCCTCTGAATGATTAAAAACCCAAGTAATTTATTTTAAAAGCCTATAGGGAGCAAATCATGACCTTGTGGTATTTTATAGCTAGCCTGTCTAAATTAAGTCTGGTAACTTCTTTGTAGACTGAATATGTATAGATTTTACATATTTTCAGCCTCTGTAAATTGAAAGCTTTATTAATGACTTTTTAATGAGCATGCTTAATATTCACCTTGGTTTTGATAAATGAGAGAATTCATCATGCAGTATTAAAGCTATTTCATATTCAATCTGTGTAGTAAAGTTGTGTGATGACGCTGCTCCAGAAAAATATATGAACACATTAATAATTCCAGAAATGCTTTGATTTTTTTGTTGTTGTTGTTGTAAAAAACTCTCAGATTGAAGGGTAAGAATTTAGACTATCTTAATATTGAAAAAAGATGTGATATCTAAAAACTGATGGCTGAGAATGTTGCAAGAACTGAATGATCTGAAATAGAAAAGGCAGAGCAGAAAGTTGAAGGTAGCTCAATCTATGCAGATAAAAAAAGGTAATTTGAACATGTAAAGCCAATACTGGAAAAGTCAAGGCTCAGAAAAAAGTGTAATGGGAGAAAATCATTTGCCTAAGGAACTCCATTAATATGAAGCAAGGTAAAAGACTGCTTCTGTTAGACAGCCATCAGAGAAGGCTATTGGATGGCTGATGCTGGGAAGGACAGTGTCTTTTTTAACCTATTTTTGTTTGGTGTTCACTAAGAAAGGTAGTTTCAATGAGGTGTATTAACAAGTGTACAAATACTTGGCTTAGATAAACAAGTTAGATTTGAATGCCCTAGACCTGATCTAGTTAACTGGTCAAGTTGAAATACCTGAAAAGATGCTTGCAGAAATGTGAGATGTATGCAGAAATGAAGTGCCAGTGAGGTTTCCAGTGTTGAGAGACCAAACAATTGTTTTATTACATTTCATGATGCTATTATTTTCTTTTGACTATGTCTAAATAATTTTTCTGTGTCTTGCTCAGACCCTCTGTACTGCCCTTTAAAAAGATTAATTCTAGGTTGACTTGGCATACTTACTTATTAGGTAATGTCTCAAGCATGTCTTAATGCAACTTATTATTTAAATAGCTGGTGTCCCTTTTTGGGTCAGCTCTGTTAGTAAGATGATATTGGCAGATAATTGGAATGTTTGTGAGTACATAAACACTTTTTTTTTGTTTTTTTTTTTTTTTGGCTACAACTATTATTGTGAAAGACAAATACTTTTGTGTACCTTGTCTTGTCTATACAGGTCTTATCTATACTGTCTATAGCAGGTGCTATCTGCTCCCCGCCCTTACAAAATGGTAATTTGAATTCACTTGAGGGATCCATAATGTCTAGTAGTTTTTGCTGTCTTTCGTGATCTATTTTACAGTAAATGTCAATAAACAAGGTATTTGGCAGACACTGATCCTCAAAGGCTTACAGCTTGTCTCTAGACGGTATGCTTAAACAGAAATAATTAACAGCACAAACACAAGTGGGAAATGACTAGCAAAGGCAGCTGTTTGTGTTAAATGATCAGAGGTGTTCACAAGCAGACAATGCTGTTGGAAAAATGCAGAAATTTTGTGAAAATATTTGAACAGGAGTGTTGGGTGCTGATCAGATATTAGCTAAGGTATTTGCATTTTCTGATCTTTCATCTCACTCTCATCTGCTTTCCTTCCCCTGCCCCTTTATTTACAAGACAGCAGAGAGTGATCAATTAGGTAAAACCTGCAGGATTTTTATATAGATTAATTTTCTTTCCCCCCCTCATCTTCTTTTTTCAACCATAACAAAATTTCAGTTAGACCTTTTTGGTGAAATAGTTTACTAGATCTCTTTTTGCAAGCTGAATCATTCATAGTAGATGTTGGTTCATGCACAGAAATTCATGAAGTTATTTTGAGTATCTAAAATTAAAGCTATAAACTGATTAATTCTAGAATTTTGACAGCTGTTTTATTTTGTTGAATCATTCACATTGTCCAGAGCTCAGTAAATCTAAAAATTTCCTTTATAATGTAGCCTAAAAAAATTCTAGACTTTGCTATAGATATTTATAACTGTTCTGGCTTTTATTATTGATTTGGCTGGTAGCCTGCATGTTTAATCCTACATATTTATATAACTCCAACTACTTGTATGCACAGTTTCTAAGGTTGCTTAGCTGGGTGTTTTTTAATCATACCTTGGATTCATTTCTGACATCAAAACATCTAGTTGCTCCCAAGAGGGGAACACCAGCCCTGCCAAAAAACCCCCAACCAACCATCAGCAAAACTGACAATTGAATCTTGATGTATTTTTTTATTTTTGCAATTAAAATCTAGTGTCAGTACTCACAGACTAATTCACTAGCTATATTATGCCCTGTAACTAGGGTTTGTTCCCTGGCTTTCCTGCTTCTGTTTGTGGGGGCTTTCGGTTTTTTTGCCTCCCATCCCCAGCAGAATGGTCAGGATTCAGTGTAGTTGCACTTAGATATACATTTCATTGCAAGGGAAATGGCTACATGTGGTAGAGACCAAATTTTGGTAATGAAAGAGAATACTGGCATTGTCAATAACTGCATTTCAAATCCTAAGCATCAGAGTTGGTTGCAAGCTTTGCAAGTCTGGTGGCTTTGGAAATGTTTTCTGTTTACTGCAGGAATATTTAGTCAGTCTCTTGTGCTTTCTCTCAAGTATAGGGAGAAGAAAGGTTGCATCAATACACAAAACCTAGTGCCTCTTTTGTAGCTTTTTGAGTGCTTTGATGGTCCATTTGCTATGATCAGACTGTATCAAGTTTTTTTTGTAAGGAAACTGTTACATTTTAGTAAACCTGTTTCAGTAATTTTATACAAAAATTCATATGCCTGGAGTTCTGCTAATGTGTATTTCTTCTAGTGATTCTTAACTAAAACATTAAACTTTTTAATTGTAAAATCATAAGTGATTTTTAAAAATTTTAAAGTCATAAGCAAAAAGAGTGAAGAATTATGTACCCCACTTCCAAATCCCAGCATTTAATGTAGAAATTTCAAAGTCTTCCTGTTTGAAGCATGATTGATTCTGTATTTATTGTCTGCCATTAATGATGTGCTCAGGCAAAATTAGAAATAGTTCTGCCATCAGAAAATATTGTTTGTAAATGCTTAAGATAATCCTTACTCATTTTACAGTACTTTGTTTTTGGAAGCATCCAGGCTGCCAAATTATTGTAGCCTGAGTTACTGTGCCTCTGCAGAACTGTGGCATGTGTCAGACTCTTGATAAATGAGAGGGAATGTTTACATAGCCATCAGTGAAAGTGAAGAAACTCAACCCTGTTAAACTGCTGTGTGTGTCGCTTAGTCTTACAGTTTCCTTGTGAATGTTTTTAACCTGGCTCAACTGACCTGCAGAAGTTGCAGTCATGCCTGGTAACTTGGTTACAAACCTGAACCTTTGCTCTGGATACCATTAGAATTACTTGCCATAAATACAGTTGAAATCAGTGATATCTTCTTGAAGAAGCAAACGGGTTTTTTTTAGTGTTAAAATGGTCTCTGCAGAGTGTCGCCCTGAAAACTCAGCTTTTTGATCTTGTTTACATAATTTCTAAGCACTTTCCCAGGACAGTGACTGTAAACATAGATATGTATACATCCTTTCTGATACACATCTTTAGATGGACGTCTTGCACGACCAGTGTGATTGGGAAGGTGGTAACCTAACTATCTAGTCACTGCTCATTGCCAAGAGTCTATAAATACTGAAGTTGTAAGAATAAAACCAGTTTTTTCCCTGTCATACAGGAGCCGTGTCTGTGTGAATCATTGCCTGTCCTACAGCGACAGCAGAGTAAGCTTTATCAGGGAATGAATTTAGAATGGAATTGAACCAATGTTATATAAAACTATCACCTTGTTATTGCCTACAAAGACTATATAGTTCTAGTTCCTAAAGTAGTTATAGACTACTTTTGGGAATGCTCTCTTTGCTTTTTTTGCTTTTTTTTCACTTTTCTGTCGTTCCTGGCAACGTGTGTGTATTTTAAGTCTTGACAACAGTCTCATCAGCTGTCAAAAAACATCCTTCTGCATGTAGTATTTCTCTGGACAGGCTGATGTTAGCACATGTCAGATGTATAGACTTATACTGTAAAGTGATTATAAATGGTTGCAATGAATAAATTAAAACGTTAAAAACTTCATGGTATTTTGTGAGTGCTGTGAGATGGATGGATTGGTTTACCTGATCAGCTCTTCCATATCAGTTCAATAACTTGAGCCAACTCTTCTAATGTGTGCACTTTTGAGATTTGGGTCCAATTTCCCAAAATTTGCGTTACTTTGAATAGTTACTGTCAGCACAATATAACTGCAAGAATATTCTTGCAATTGGAGCTCCCATTTCCCCATACATTTTGCTATCATGCATCCTGAAAGAAAAGCATTTTTGGATCAATTAAATCTTCGTTTGCAACCTCAAGTTGTATTCCTTTCCAGGCCTGTAGTCTGCTTCTGGTTTCTGGAATCTCATTTATGCCCCTGCTCAGCTGTATCAGGTGTCTGTTCCATGTGCATGTGTTAACACTATACAACTAATTTGAAAGTAACCATCACAGAAGCTCCATTCTTCTTGTAGATTTTGCAGAAGGCATTGCTTTGGACTATGTGCATGTTTAAGTTATGAGTTTTCTAGTCCCAGTACTCTTTTTGTTATGGCAAGTGCTTGATGTGAAGTATATTGTAAAACTGATCTTGCAATTCAAATTTTCTTTGTTCACAGTATACCGAATTTCTCTCCTTAAAAATTAGATTACTGAAATGCTTCTTGTGAATTTTTGTAAGCCTATAAATAAAACTGGCAAGAATAAGACCTTTTGCGGGCTAAAATTCCACTCACATTTACTGTCTCTAGATTTCTACAAGCATAGAAAACAGATGGTTGAAGAAAAAGAGGCTAACTTTTGATTTCAAAATGAGTCCTTACAAAATTGAGACAGGGTTTTCCAGCATTTTTACTTTGGGTAATTTTACATTATTTTTCTTGGACATGCAAGCTCCGTGAGACAGTCTCAGGTATTTTGTAGAATGATTAATCATCTTTCATGGTCCTAATCACCTTTCATGGATATTTGATGTGTAGGCTGTGGATCTCTTCCAGAGTAAAAGTTTCAGGATCCATAGGTCGTGGACCACTGGGATGTCCCACTTGAAGGGGAAGGGAGCACCCAAATTTTGTAGGTGCCTGTGGTCAAAAAGGAACAACAGAAGTCAGCGTGTCTGTAAAAACTTACAAAGTTTTGCTATTAAATTAGACACACGGTGTGGAAATTGGTGTAAGTTAGTCCCTTATAGTATAAACACATGGTGGTAGATCTTGAATAAGGGATAGGTGAAAGAGAAGGGATCTGTACTCTGTTTGTACACAGAGATTAGAGTGGGGTACAGAGAAAGAAAGGAAGAAAGATTGGCAGTCCTGACTCCAGTCTCAGTGCAGCTGATGGAGTGTCCAGGGTCCTGGGGCACATGTGTGCCCAGATTTGATGTGAGTACCTTTATACAGTTAACATTTCCATGCCATGGAGCTGCTTTGTTTGTTTACTATGCAAATGAGTTACCATCTGCAGTTCTTTCTTCTAGACCTTTCTGGAAATGGTAAGAGGGCTTTGTGGGTCTCTGGAGGTCTTGGTCCCTCCATACTGGATTGACCTTTGGTTGACAGTCCATGCCTGCTTCTTGACCTCATTCCGTTGCTTATGCTCTGCTTCAGGAGCCAGAGCATAGACCTTTGTCCAAGATGACTTCTGGCGTATGTCTGTATGGCCACCTTTTCCTGCCACGACCTATTCTTTCTCATGGCATGTTCTTACCAACAAATCTTGGTTGATTCCACTGCCATCCTCCGTTCATGGTTGAGACATCTACCTTAGTCCCCTTATCTTCTAGGCTTCTGTAACCCACTGATTCAGACTCTGGGACTTGCAGTGTGTGTGACTACTACATTGCTTATTCCAGTTTTGCTTGTTGGCTTCTGTTTTTTTAGGAGCTGTAGCACTGAAGAATCTGGAAATAAAAGAAAATGCACTGGTAAGCTAGTGAAAATAAAATAATACTTGCAAAAATGATTCCTTGAGCTATGTTTTGGGTTTAATGTGCATTTTTTGATTCTTATTTTATGATACACTTTCTTCTAAGTAGAAGCTTACTGATTTGCTTTCTCTGTACCTATACAGATTATCTGATTCATTTGAGATTAAATTTAAAGGGGAAAGTGTATGCATTTTTTTTTCCTCTAAGAGAACTCTCAGCAATTGCTAAAAGAATTTGCTTAGGTCAAAAGCAATACTGAAAGACCTTTTTTTTTTTTCCTAGCTCATGAAGCTAGGACTTTGTTTTTTGGAATGTATTTCGCCTAAAATGGTGTAACAGTCTAAACTGGTAACCAAATGCTTGCTTATCTGTTATACTAATTTTTTTTCCTGTGGTTGACAGGTAAGTTTTTTAAGATTGTCATGATATCTTTTCCTGCACTGGAACATTTCACAAGCTGCTGAATTGAGCTTAAATTTTCTAAACCCTTTTCTTTCAGAGCCGTTTGGATGTGCCATTTAAAGTTAAAGCAGGACATATTAGTAAGTTGCATTTTATCTTATATACATGCAGGAATTTCTAAACATACTATCTTTCCTTGAAAGTGACTTTAGACTTCCTAAGCAAATAATTTCCTTATGTTCATTGATTTGTATACTTTTTACACTCGGAAGTTTGTCTCTTCTGAAAAAAAAACTTTTTGAAGAAGCTTCTTTCAATAAAGTGTACTAGAGTCTTGTTTAAACCCCTCAGTATTAATGAGAAAATAGCACAACACAGTAAAGACAAGCAGTTGGGCAGGACTGGATCTCATTCATTGTCTTAACAAGACTCCACCACTGATTTTTACCTTTCGCTTGCCTTTTCATCTTCTTCCTTTTTTTTTTTTTGCTAAAATAAAAGGTTTTCTTGTTGCAAGTTGATTATCTTGTAAAAGTTAGTGGTTTCTTAAAGTAAACTAAGTCAAAGGCCGTTATGCTTCCTTTAAATTGACCCTGGAATAATGTATTTTCTATATTTCTAAATTATATGATTTAATATTTTATTAAAGTTTGTGCTTGGTGAAGGAGAGACACTGTAACCTCATGATCCCTGTGTTCGCAAAACCTAGTATTTAGCTGACTGATGATGCATGAGGTGCCCATGTGCTTGTTTCTGACAGTGCTGCTGTAGATTTTCAAGGAGGGACACATTGCTGTTAAGAGGAGTAATGTAATTTAAGGGAACACAGAAAGAATGTAGACCCAACTTCTCATGTTGTTTGTGTATTGTGCAAGAGAATACAACTCGACTGAGGCATTTTCTGGGGTATTTTCTGTCCAAAGTAATGATTGTTAGAGATTTTGTGTTTATTATCAATTATCTTTGCATTTCTTTTCCAGTCAACTATTTAACTGTATACTTCAACTTTTTTCTTTTGTGTTTGTAGGTCAACTTAACCTACAGATACCATGGCAAAACCTTTATACTCAACCTGTTGAAGCAGTCCTTGATGGAGTTTATTTGCTCATTGTGCCTACAGCCAGTAAGTTATTGTACAGGAAAAAGTGACTGTAGATTGGTGGGATTTCAGAATTAGCTGAAATGGGTGGATACTGTTTTCATGAGCTTTATTCCTAGAAGATACTTTTAGCAGTTACAGTTAAGTAATGGTATGGAAGTCTTTCAGTAATTTACAGTTCGTCACCTAATTTTTTTGATGTTATGTTACTGTTGCAAAAATGTAAAAATTACAGCTTTTGACACAGTATCTTTAAAAAAGTATGTAAGTTTTTTTGGTATTACACTTTCTTACATTATGTATTTAGGCATAAAATATGATGCTGAGAAAGAAGCCAGGCAGTTCTTGGAAGCAAGACAAAGGGAATTGCAGAGAATAGAGGAAGCAAAGCAGAAGATAGCTGACCAAGGTAAGAGTGGGAAAAGCTAATGAAAGTGATGCTCCTTCTTTCTTTATTTTTATTCAGAAAGATACAGACTTTGTCAAAGTGTTCTAGACTCTTGTTTTTAACTTGTTACTTAAAAACCTATTAGTTATGGTTTTTTAGGTATAATTGTGGTCAGTATTTCAGAACCAGCATTCTGAAAATAAAAAGGTTTAAGCACTGATGTGATATAATATAAATTGGGCTTTTGAAATATTTATTTTGTATCATATGTCACCTGACAGTTTCTTTCCTCTTTCACAAGAAACAGTTTGTTTCCAGTATCAAAGCATTTTTACCAATGTAACTTTTTAAAGGAGTTTCAGTCTGTTCTTTGATACATGCAAATTCTTATCTTTAAATTCAACTTCTGGTATTTCCAATAAATATGTTTTGCCCACCTTGAGTATTGTGGGTGCTGGTCATACTTTTGAATTACCAGATTCTTCATGCAGAGTCACAGTAGGTAGTAAAGCTACGAAGCCTAGTTTGAGAATGTAAATGTTGGAGATTATACAGAGCAAACCTGTTTTTATACAACTGGAGTGCAATGTAATAGAAAATTAAAACAGTTACCATCCTAAATTTATTATGTTATTGCTTGTCTAATTTTGAAAAATACTGAAATGTAAACAAAATATTAAATTGTTTTCCTTTAACATAGATAAAGTGAAAGAAGAGAAACAAGACACTTTTGTAGAAAAGCTAGTTACTCAGGTCATTAAAAATCTTCAGCTGAAAATTTCCAACATCCATATTCGCTATGAAGATGATGTAAGTACTTTTGTATATCTTAACATAAGGGGTTGTGCGCTGTAACATGAAATTTGGAACCTGTCTGATTTCTTCTAGTTGCTTTCCATGCTGAGAGAATACTAGTAAAGTTGTGGAATTTCTTACCTTAGTCTTACTAAAAAAACGAAACGAAAAGCTTGAACCAAAGCATAAAGATACTTAAATTCTTAGTCAAATATATGCTTATAGAGTATGAAATAAATTTTTTTTTTTGTCTTTTCTTGTGTTCTATTAGATCACAAATCATGATAACCCCTTGTCATTTGGGATTTCACTTCAAAACTTAAGTTTGCAGGTAATTTTATTTCTCACTTTTTGTCTGAAAAACATGTTAATATATACCAATGGGTGCTTTTCTGTGTTGTGCTTTCTGGTAACACACTGTCTAATGGAATGTACACATATAGTCATCAGCAGTGCACAATGGTAAGTACTTGGCTTATCAAATTCAGCATAAGTGCTGTGGTGGGTGTGCCATTAAAGATAAAATGCTACCATTAAAGTAGATCTTTAGGAGTAAATTCTTACTCTTTCGCCTGCTGCACTTTGTGGCTACTACACTGGGCTGGATTTGGGCTGTTTGTTCTGAATATTTTACTGAAACTGATTTGAGCTCCAAGAAAGGAAGTTACTACCTGATTACAGGAAGGGGTGAGAAAGGGAAAAAATGGAAAAAAAATGACATCTTTATTTTAAACAAGCTAATTTTTTAGCTGCAAACTGCACTTTAAGATGCAAAGATAGTAAGCACAGACAGTATGAATTTTTTTTTCTGGAAGACTGTGTAGTAGGAGCACTATGCTGACTGTGCTGAGTTGCTCTTATTCAGTAGCTTTTGCTGTGTAACTGCTAGTTTTAAAGAAAATGCGTCTTAAGTAAATGCTACTTTCTTGAATGAAATGGTGGTTTTGCTAATGCCTGTTTCTAGCATATTCAAGGGTGTTCTTTAGGCTTAAACTAAGATGAATTGCTTCCAGCATTATGAAAGAATTTAATCCATAGTTTATCTCTGTCCAAAGAGGCTGCTTAAAAATATTATTGGTGTAAAAGGAAAACAGTTTGCAATACTGAAAACAGAATCTTTTGCTATCTTTAGTTCTTGTGTGCAGCCTATCAATGTACATACATATATATATTTTTTGGGTGAAGTAGCGTTTTCAAGTTTTCACTTAAAGTAATGGATCAATCACCTTAAATCAGAAGATTGTATCCCGTTATTTTCCGTGACATTTAATTATGATGACATTACTTTCTTTTTTTGTAGTTTGTTTCAGTTGTAACAGATTGTGAATTATAGATATTGGAGTATTTTTCTTAATTCTCATTTCAGACCTCAGATAAGAATTGGAATCCATGTTTACATGATGAAACTGCCAAATTGTTCCACAAGGTACAGTATAAACTGTATGTTAAAGAAAGAATTACTGATAAAATAAGCTACATTAGAGTTTCTTCCACAGAAAGTAAGATCAAGAAAACATGTAACTGTATAGTCTCTATAGCAAAAGTAACATTCTGAGTATTTTTATTCATCCAGACTTTTTGAAATCCAACTTATTAGTCTAAAATTTGTAGATGCTAACACATATGTTCTGTTGTGTTTTCAGCTTGTGCGACTGGATAACCTTTTTGCTTATTGGAATGTGAAATCAGAGATGTTCTACCACGGTGGTTGTGATGAGTCATTGGTGAGTAAAGCATAGTGTATATAGCCTTCTAGTTGAAACTTGGAAGCAGGGAACATGCTTCACGTTCAGGCCTGCTTCTTTTTATGTCAATGTCCCGGGGGAATTGTTTGTAACTAAAAGCATTTTTAGGGAAAAAGTAGTATATGTTAAGGCTTTTATGTGATGGATGTATAATGCCCATCTGAGAAAGTTAAAATAACCAGTCTTCTGCCAGTAACAGAATATAGACAACTGATGGTCATCTTACTACTATTCAGTGATTTTTATTAGCTAAAGGTAGACATATTGTTCTGTTTAAAACATAGATGAGTATTTTGAACTTTACTTTGGGTCAGAGGGATTATCTGAGAATTGTTTGAAAATGCTAACATTTTGTAATTTAAAAACTTTATCTGGAAATAGAAATGCAACTTTCTTTTATCTCTGTTGTGTGTGTAGGTTAATTTAAAACAGGGAGTTGCCAGCCACAACGTGATTCCAGATGGTTATGATTTTGGTAAGTGTTATTTAATTGTAATACGCATTCATAATTCTAATTTTTAGTGCATCTCGGAGGTCGTCACTTTGGCTGTTACTCAAAAATCTTAAAGAGGAGTGTAGTTTAAGCCTGGAAGAGTAACTGTCTTTCTGACAGTAAATACTGTATTGTATAGGTAGCCTTAAAAAAGCCTTGATAAAAGTGAGTCATGTATCATTCTAATGGGTTCTAATGGAATACTGTACATAGATCATCATTCTTAGCAGCCATTGATTAATTCCTGTATTTAAGAAGTTTAGAATAACATATGCACTGGGTAAGTTTTGTGAATTCAGATATTTTTGAGTATGTTTTTGAGTGCATCTGCTTTATGCAAAGTATCTTGTTTTCATGAGAGGTGGAAACACTAATCAAACAACTTTGAAACATTGTTTTTGTTGTGTTTTTTTGTTTGTTTTTTGTGGTGGGACTAACGAAAGTTGTATTGCTTTGAATATTGCTTGTTGAAGTCACATTGGCATTACTCAAACATGGTGGTTGTTTGCTTTCCACTGTATGGAAAATACTTGGTTTGTGTTTATCATGTGCATCTGTGTGATTGTTTAGAAACTGTTCACAAGTCTGAATGCCCTTGGAAGTGGCTTGTTCACCAGCAGGAAGGTTCTCAGTTCACTATGGCCAGGGTTAAAAAAGACACTGTCAGTTTTATGCTGCTGCCTTCACCAAAAGGAGTCTCTGTCTGTGTTATCTAGTAATTTCTTCTAATTTCTTACCAATCTTTTTTAGTTGCTGGCTTTGATTATTTGCAAGAAAACAAATGTTAAGTGTTATAAGTTGTTTAAGGCTTCATGTAGTAAGTCCAAAATAGGTGTATGTAAAGCTTAGGATTCAAGATTAACACTATTTACATTCAGCAGTTCCATCAGAGGTGCTGACTATGCTGGTGATCTGCGGCAAATGAAAATTTGGTCCCGTTTGGGGCAAGTCTTTAGATTAAAACTTTGATAGGAAGGTAATAAGCATGAAGTCTAATTTTATCACTTCATGTAAATACAAATACTATACTTATGTAAAAGAACCATAAAAAGATAAAAATCATAAAGAATGAAGTTTAGGAAGCTAAATACAGAGAGAAAACTAATTGAAATGCTACCATATAGAGGTATAGCTGGAAGTTTAATGGTTTCTTCTTGAAAAAAATGCATGTTTCCACTTGTATGAACCATTCAGAGAATCTGGAATATTTGATATGTAGGTAATATATCAGTATTTTTGCTGAGATGAAAGAAGTCATATTTGATAAAAATATGATTTACAGGAACACAAGTAATAAAAAAAATTCTTACTATTGGATTAATTGCTGAGGCAGATGAAAATATTGAATTACCATGGCTTCAAATGCCAGATATTGCCAAACTGTGGAACAGATAAAATATTTCTACTCTGAATGTTTTTTCTTGTGATGTGCCTCACTTTTATGTAGAATGCATGATTTTGTTCCATGCTTATTTGGGCTTGAAATTAAAAATATGGGATGTTTGGTAACATGTTTAACAATGGTTAAAACCGTTGTGAGTATAATTTATCAAAGAGTAAAGCATTTGTAACAACAACAACAGCAAAAAAATCTTACAGAATAAGAGTTCCTACAGTGGAATAAATGCTATATTTGAAACTGTCTTGTACTATAAATGTATCATAGCCAAAAAAAAATTACATTTGTTTCAAAGTAAATTATTTATTGAAGCATTTGTATGTAATTCAGCATACAAGAAAGTTTGTGGTGGTGTTGTGCAAAAATTTGTTTGATAAATGTTGCCAGAGTGAAACTGAAGATTGAGTCTAGATTGTTTTCTATTTTAAGCTCTATTGGTGCAGTACATGTTTTTCAAGTCTAGCGTTTTAAAGCTAATAATCTGGCATAATTTAAGATAAATATGTGTACAATTTATTACAGTCTTAAATAATTGAATTGCACTTTTTTATCAACTTGTGTTTTTTAGTATTCCGCCCAATTTCAGCTAAAGCCAAACTCCTTATGAATCCTCGATCTGATGTTGACTTTTCATCACCGAAAATAGATTTAGATGTAAACTTACAGGATATAACTGTTGAATTCAATAAACCACAGGTACCTACTATTTTTCTGAAGTTATATGTAATGTAGTAAAACAGTTAGTTTGCAAGAATAAGGAAGGCAGTCTGAAATTTTATACTATACATATAGAATCTATTAACTTAGTCTCATTTTTCTTTGTAACTGATTTCCTCTTCAAAGAGAAGCTTGAT
Source organism: Pseudopodoces humilis (assembly GCF_049639895.1). Classification (NCBI taxonomy): domain Eukaryota; kingdom Metazoa; phylum Chordata; class Aves; order Passeriformes; family Paridae; genus Pseudopodoces; species Pseudopodoces humilis. The sequence goes on along the minus strand of NC_142203.1, from coordinate 42,792,578 downwards.
ACCTGTTGTTTGCAGAAAGATAATAATGCTCAGTTTGAATTTGTTTGCCTAGTACTTCAGTGTTGTGGAGCTTCTTGAGTCTATTGATATGATGACTCGAAATCTGCCATATAGAAGGTACAGACCTGATGTTCCAGTGCATAACAACGCCAAGACATGGTAGGCAACCTCAGATTTTGAAAATAATTTTAGTTATTAATCTGAAATAATTATCAAGGAATTGCTTCTTACTTAGGGAGGTTAGAACTCATCTCCTTCTGAAAGGAAGTCATCTTTGTTTTTATAATTTTTTCTTAAGCCAGTATTGTAAGAAGTTGATGAGGACCTCAAACCAAAGCTGAGGACACAATATTTGAAAACCTGTGATTGTGGTCTTAAAGACCATTATCAGGAGCTTAAGTCTTATAGTACTTTTGTATCATAAATTTGTTTAAATGAAGGCCCCCCCAGTTATGTATTAGGTAGTATTACAAGAGCAAATCTATTACCTAAAAATAGGCAAACCTTTGCAACACAGATGGCCAGGATTTGATTTCTTTTCAGAAGATTCCTTTCAGATATATTTTTATTATTCTCAACATGCATGCATTCTAAACATTCTCAACATCTGTGGGTACTTTTCATACACAGCTAACTTTGAGTTTTAGGAACCGGCAGTCTGTCAACTTTGTGTGGGGAAAGAGTAAAATTCTTAGTTTTCTCAGCTGATCAGAAGTGCAGTATTTGTCAGGGGATTTCACTCTTGGCAGCCTGAAGTTCTATTTAGTGACAGTCTGCAAAGTCTTAGGAACCTTTTCAATATCCCCCCCAAAAATTGAGCTATACGTTTGTCTTTGCTTTTAGGTGGAAATACGTTATTTATGGCATCCTTGAAGTAAATGTTCAACCTAAGCTCCAAATGTGGTCATGGGAACATATTTCACATCATAGGAAGCAAGTGAAGAACTATAAAGAGATGTATAAAACAAAGATAACGTCAAAAAAACCTAATGAAGAAATCTTAAAATCATTGGAGGTTAGTAATTTTCTGTTGAAGGCTTAAATATTGTTCATCTTGACACTTGTTCAAACTTAAATAGTAATATGTTCCTAAATCAGTTCTAAGTTAAAATAAAATTTTCAGTTGGCAATACTTGCAACTTTGTCATTACCTTTCACTTTGAGTAGTAGTAACAAATACGTGAGGTAAATCTTTAAATTAGAAACTGCAAGAAAGAGCAGCTTAAACTGATGTGCTATTCCACATTTGTTTTAAGTTTTCAGATGGAGTGAATTAACTTGGTTTGCAAAAATTGAATTGCTTTCTGTTGTTTCCTGTAAAACTGAGCTATGGAATGTAACAATTTTCAAATTGTCTGAAATAATTTCTCATCTCTCTTCTAGGAATTCGAAAAGACCTTGGATATTTTTAACATCACTCTAGCAAGGCAACAAGCAGAAGTTGAGGTAAAATTGCATAATATAAATGAGTCTATGAATAACTGAAACATAGCCTTTTAGCTATGGTGATTGAATTGTGTATCATACAGTCTTTGTTAGTTTTTCAGCTTGTAATTAAACAAAAATTAAATAACTTCATATACGCTTTCTTCAAATTGACTTATCTGGGATAAATCAGTTTCTACTTCTGGTGGGAAAGATCTACTGTGGAAAATGTGGCCAAACTCAATTTGGAAACAATTATACCCAAAGCTGTCAGGTTGGTGGTGGGAGGGGTGTCCCTCCCTCCTCCCCACAGTAGCCTAGACTATTGGTTTATTCCTTTTTTTTTCATGATAGTGTGTTACATTGAGTGGTCACCTGCAGTATGTTGTGGCTTTGCAAAGAGATGCAGTGTTTCTGTTTGCAAATGTGACTCAGAGTAGAGCAAATGCATAATACATTTAAGTAGATTTGTGCAATTAGGCAAGATAATGTGATTTGAGTAGTTACACTTAATTTGTTACCTTTGTTTTTCCTAGGTTAATGTACTACTTAATTTTACTTTATTACATTAATATATTTATTTACATTTATTTACATTAATATAATGTCTGAGCATATTTCTAGGACACTGAAGTGAAATACTTATAGTTTTTTTGAAATCTGTGATCTTTTTCCATTAATAATCAAGGCACCTAAAAGTAAGCGGAATAAGAAGTTTGCCATCTGAAAGAAGGCAGTAATTAATAATTAAACATTATAAATATCAGTTACTGCTTATGACAGTGCTTGAAAGCAATTTAAAAATTTTGATTTTTTTATGGTTTTTGGTATGTGAAGTATATTAGATATAGTATAAATGCAATTGCTCCAGTCACAGATGTTGTGCTTCTAACCCAAAACTCTGAAGAGGAATCTAAAAATGTGATTTTCCCATCTATTTGTCTGTATGTGTGCCTCCATTTGGATGCATGTTACCATTATCCAGACTGTAACAAAACAAGAAGCAGCATTCATGGCTGTTCCCCTTCAGTTTGTCCAAACTGAAGTGCTTTTCAAGGGGTGGGGGAAGATTTGGTTTTGGTTTAGTTCTCATTTGATTTTAGAATTGTCTTATCTCGTAGTGTATACTTCTTGGTTTTATCTTTTTCCTCCAACTTTTTGCAAGTTGATGGAAATCCTGAAATATTTCCTATCTAGTTTTATTTTTCCTTTCCCCAGTTTGATCATGCTGTTTACAAAACATTGTCATATTGCATTCCTAGTACCTTCAGATCCTGAATTTTAACATACATTTCTGTAACACTTAAAAATAGGTTGCAAGAAAACGAATTTTCAGTTGTTTTGACTTTAACTCTTGCATTTGAAATATGTTAGAAGTGCATCTTGAAAGATGTGCTAGCTGATTATATGAATATATTTCAAAGTATTGAAAATCAGGTCACAGTGATATGAAGTTGTATTCTCTCTCTTATATATCTGTCAGGACCCGTCTGTGTTACTGTCATCAGGTTATACCTTTGTAAAAAGATTCAAAGGACCTAGAAGAGACAAATCTCTGAGAGTTAGCCTTAAGTCTACCAGGTATTTAAAGGAGCACCCATTAGATGTGGGCTGAGTAAAGCCAGGCAAATGATCTTGCTGTTTGGAAAGCTTTTCTTAGGTTTCTTATAAACATACCTAAGAGTTGAATTTCAAGGGTTTACTTTTCTATAGACCTTGAAATCAGGCTCCTCAGAAATCACATTTGTGATCACAGTGCTGATTTTCAGGCAACTTTGTAGCCAGAACTTTATATTCCAAACCTCAGACCACTTCTGCTTCTTTATCTTGAGTGTTTGAAGTACCAAATAGTAGCTTCAGTGAGCTAAGCATCAAGTTTCTATATCAGCTTGAGAAATGTTATCCTTTCAACCCAGGGCAGACTTAGGATTTACCTAAGTAAGAACACAGGATAGACTCATGGAATCATTTAAGTTGGAAAAGATCTGGAAGATCACCAAGTTCAACTATTAACAGAAAAGTGCTAAGTCTACTAGTAAACCATGTTCCAGGCACATCTACATGCCTTTTAAATACCTCCAGGGATGGTCACTCAACCACATGCCTGGGCAGCTTGTTCCTTTGCTTGGCAACCCTTTCAGTGAAGAAACTTTTCCTAATAGCCAATATAAACCTTCCCTGGCACAACTTGAGGCTGTTTCTGCATGTTCAGTTGCTTGTTACTTGAAGAGAGGAGGCTGACCTACCTGGCTACACCCACCTTTCAGGTAGTTCTCTCTTTTAGTCTAAGTAGTTGACCTTGCTGGTTAAGCTTTGTCTATGACTGCATTGATTACTAAACCATTGTAAATGGAGTACAGGGAAAGTCCAAGAGGATTCTTCAGCAAATTTTTGTAGTACCCATACTGCACAGAGGTTTTTTTCTTCATCTTTGCAGAAGTGGCTTCTGTCTACGGTCTTTCTTACCCTGGGCTGTGATGCCTGCTTCTGCTTCAGGCATGTTAAGAGTCATAGCTTTGAACATCACTTATTCTCCCTGGCAGTTGTCCTTCAGCACCAACTCCCCAGTATCCCAGATACCTGTAATTTTACAGACTTAACTCTTTTTATCTAAGGCTGGTCTGCTTTTTCTTTGGGTCATTCACTCTGTAACATCTGCTTGATGACATGGCAACCTTTATAAAGAAGACTTTTGAGTACTTTGTTAAAACTTTTTGAAGCCTTGTGTTGTTAAGCTGACATTTTACATCATCTCTGAGGTGAATCAATAGTATAAATCCAGAAGCCTTTACTGTTTTTTAGTGAGTTCTGTCTTTCTTTGGCCAGTAGGTATGTAGATGTGACAAGTCCCTACAGAGTACTGATTTATAGTCATCTGTTTTTCCTAATTGTGTTGCAGAGACGTTTGGGTTTTGAATGCTGAGGAGGGATCCCTGTCTTACTTTCACTGAAGTGTCTTTAAATTTAGGGCTTATATGCAACTGTTTGTATATTTTTGGATTGTATTAATCATGAAGAAAGTTAGTTTGTGTGGATCACTACAGTTCTAAGAACAAATTTGTCACTTGGATTGCTTGATATTCGTTTGCCATCCCTATGATGAACTTTTAGTGGTCAATTTTGGATGTAGTCTATACTTTCTGTGAGGATCTAGCATTTGTGAGGACCACTGCACTGGCATCAGATAGGACATCCCCTTGTGGAAATAATGTGGGCAAAGGGAAGGCTTACTTACTAGTCTAACTATATATATCACATACAGGAATAGTTAGAGTAAATACTGTACTATGAGGGTAAATACCTTTTAAATTTCTTAGGGTATCCATCTTGAAGTGAAAAATATAGGGCTGATGTAAAATTTGACCTGTAATGGCTATTTAATTGCTTACATATGTATTTTAAATTATTCTTTAGAAATAATTTATAAGCTGTTGCATATAATGTTCAGAGTTTTTTATGGCGAGAGCTGGAGAGAAAATCTGCTATGTAAGAAATGTTTATTGACCTTTTACATGCTCTGTTCTTTTGTAAAGGTAGTTGTTGTTATGCAAAATGAAACTGGTCCAATAATACACTGTGTACTTGAAAAAGTGACTAGAAGGGAAACTAAAAAACAATATTTTGCCTTTTTAATGGTTGTCTAGTGCAGTTCTGATATGTTGGAGCTGCCTTGGGCAGAGCTTCCTCTTTGTTAGGAAAATAAAGGAAAAGTGTGAAGAAAGTTACTTACCTGAATGTTTTTTTAAATTTAAGGCAACTAAAGCTGGATTGAAAATCTACAGACCAGGAGTAAAACAAGATGATGAAAATTCTGGTGGCTGGTTTAGCTGGATATGGAGCTGGTCAGGTGAAAAAAAGGATGAACAGAGCCAAGAAACAAAGGGTTCAAGTATGATAATTTACTGGTATTTTGTTTGTTACTAGGACTCTAATAGAGTCCTAAGTCCCTAGCAGTGGAACTCCTTATCAAATTATTGGTGTTTACATTTTCTCTTAGCCTTTTCTTTTGCTAGTGTAATTGTTAGTTGCATGTAACAGAAGTTGTACAATTGTACAACTCCTTCTGTTGTTCCTTCTGAACTGCGTTCAATACAGTTGAAATTAATGGAATGTAAACAATTTAACTTGCATACATTTTAAAATTTGTCTATTTCATGCCATGTATAATCATGTTTGATTTATGAGGCAACTACTAAAAGTTATGGAACATAGAAAGTAAATCAGAAAGGCTGTTTCTGTTGTTAGTAAGCTAGAAAGTAGAATAGGTAAGGAAAAAATTTTAAGAGCATTTTAAAGCATGCTTTAGATTGGGAAGACTTGGCTTTAAACTCCAGGGTATTTCCTTCCAGTAATTCAGGACAGTAATTTTGACAGTATCTACTGTATATCATGGAGTTAGCAAGCACAGGAAAGTGTTTAACAGTATTTGCATTTTTCAGATACCTGTTCTGCATATATACTACATATGCATAATTTAACTAACCTCTTGAAATGTGCCAGGTCTTGAAGAACTGATGACACAGGAAGAGAAGGCTAAACTTTATGCAGCAATTGGATATAGTGAAACAGCTGTGGATCCAACTCTTCCAAAATCAGTAAGTCATTGCTGGCTATATGACAGCACACAGTTGGTAGCTTTATCTACTAATAAAAATCTATAAAGGTGTTAGGAAATCACTTTTAAATTACTTGAAGCTCTTTCTCTGTATTTGAATGCTGCTGTTCTGATATGCTTTATGAGTTTACTGCATGCTGGTTTTATGTGTAACAGAGCATCCTTAGATGCTGTTTCAGTATAGTGGTTATAAAGCTTACTTTTGGAATTCTGAAATAGTAAAGAATAAATCTGTGCTTGTTCTGAGAAGAATAAGATCCTAAATCTAGTGTATTGTGGTTTAAACATTGAAGTATATTCATATATTATCTTACAATATTCGAAAGTTTTTTAAGAAAATGCACTTCTTAATGAAGTATCAGGAAGTGCATGGGAATCTAAAATACGAGTGACAGTAGATGAGGTAGAATAAGTGAGTATATAAAGAAAGAGATGATTCAAGGATTGTAATGGGGAAGAGCAACATTTTGAATTGTTCAGAAATAGTATGATAAATTAACCTTTTGTGAGATACCAAGGATGGTATGATGAACTGCATTCTAGCTCGGCATCAGAAGGTCTTTATCACAAAATATGGTAAAGATATCAAAGACTCATGTTTGTAAGGATACTCTACTCTTTAGTTTAGCCTTGCCTCTTCGTAGACTTTTACACCAGCTGTGGTACAAACTATGCATGAAAGCAAGCTTAGTTGCAGCTTTCATCTCTTCATAAACTGTATCAAGATGTATATTAATGTATTTTATACTCCTGTGTTGTTGTCTTTCTGGCATATCTAGTATGAAGCCATGAAGTTCTCTGTGAACTTACTAAGCATGTCGATATCAATAAGAGAAAACAAGCAAACTCCTACACTAATAGAAATTGCATTAGCTGACTTGAGTACAGTATTTACCCAACGACCAGGTGCACAAGCAATAAGGTGAGCTTTCTCTATCAAACTGGTTTTGCCTTTCATGAAATGATGATGAGGATGACTAGTAGGCATTTTAAGACTGTGTTATGGTATTTAAGTGTCATTTCTTGTGCAGTTTGGAGTGGAACCCTTCTGTGGCTAAGGGATGAATCATGGATACTCTTTCCATGGTAGAATACTCTGCATCTTCAGAGGTCTTTGTGCTAATACGGATATAGTCCTTTTTTTTTTCAAGTTTGTCATCGTTATGTGCAAACAATCCAGCTACTAACTTGTAAATTACTTTGAAAAGTGACTGTTAAGTTTCCTTTTGAAACTTAACCTGAGTAAGGTGATCTTACAACCACTTGTTTGTGGGCATTTAACATGACTGAAAAGTTCTTGTATTCCCAGTTCACTTTTAGATTTGTGGAAGAAGGGTGTAACTGATGATTTTTCCTTTGTTTTGTGCTCTCATAGTAGGTGTTGAAAAGCATCTACTGAAATATTTCAATTTTATTTCAAATATAGTGTCTTAAAAATTCTGGGAGAATGTAGCCCTTCTGTTTTAAACCTTGTTCCTTCTACTTTGAGACATATATGTATAATCTACGTATGATATTAAGATACTATTCATCTTGATTAGTTTTATGCATAATTTTTTTCAAGTTTTGCTTCTGCCTTTTCTGTTGGCACTCCTGTGCATCTAAATGGCCCTGACAGTGCTATTGTACTAAGAAAAAGGAAAAAAACAACATTTTTTGCAGTGAAATATTTTTCTTAGAGTGTTGGGAGATAAAAATTCTTAAGCTGAGAGCTGTTACAGAGGTGGATAGCATATTGGAAAAAAAAAAAAACCCTAGACGTGAAAAGTACCTTTTGGAGTAATGACTGTATGTCTTTGTTTCTTTCATTTCTCTGCACTAGAACCCTTTTCTCTCTGCTGTATGTCTGTTTTCCACTTAGAGATATGCCTTCTAATTCCTGAGGTCATACTAAAGAATTCCCATTTGTATCTCTTACCTGCCCTGACACCTATCCTCATGAAAAGTGTATGAAGGAAATAACTTGGATGCCCTTTTGTATTTCGACAGGGGCAGCTAATAGACACAAAAGATAATGAAATGGAAAACAGTTTACACATGGATGTTTGTATTAAATCTTTAGAATAAACTATTTATAGTTAAGGTAGGGTAGAAATTTATTTTACTGGTTTGTGTTTTGGTTTCTTTCAATCTAATTTTTTATACCCTTACCATCTAATTGTACTTAGCCAGATGGATATTGCATCTGAACAGTCTGCTTACATTTCTTTACAGGTTTGAAACAAAAATTAACTCACTTGAAGTTACAGGTGTATCTCAAGAAAAGTGTACACCCCGTCTCCTCTCTTCTCGAACTGTCTATTCGGATGAGAGTACTTCACTTTTAAGCATAATGTTTGAGACTAATCCTTTGGATGAGAAAGCAGATCAGAGGATTAGGATAGAATCACAACCACTGGAAATAGTGTATGATGCAGTAAGTAAATATTTGAATAAGCTATAAATCATCAAAAGTCCTACTAAATAGTAAATTTACCATGTTTTTTTTTTTTTTAACAGGTGACAGTAAATAGCTTAGTGGATTTCTTCAGGCCTCCTAAAGATGTACATTTAGAGCAATTGACATCAGCAACTCTGATGAAACTTGAAGAATTCCGTGAAAAAACATCAACAGGCAAGTGCTGCAATGCTCTTCTGATGGCACACTCAAAAAAAATTTTAGATCGTAGGAGTGTTAAAACTGTATCTTTCCTTATGGAGATGTGTGCATCCAAGTCATAGCTTTCTAACACACCATCAAAATAAGCTGAATTATTCAATCTCATTGCAATGTGTTTATTCTAGGTATTGAATAATTTATGTTTGTATCTTTTTTAACTTAAACAATTTCTGCTTACTTGTAAAATACGCTCCAAAGCCATAGATAGTATTTCAGTATTTTTGCTCCATACAGAGTTAAAAGAGTTTGATACATCTATTTTTTTCATCTCATATGTAAAAGCCCTTAGTTATTTAATATTCTTCAAATACTGATTCTGGGATATTAGTCCCCTAAGTTAACCTCTACATCCTTTTCAGATTCCTTGTTTTTCAGGACATCATGCCTTTGTATAGGTGTTTTCAATTTTCTGACTTCCTTGATGAATATTGATTTGGATTTGGATTGACTCAGTTCAAGTTATATAAACTACATTTATCTGCCTTCCAACTGCTCAGTTTTACAGCCGTTTCACTAGTTTTCATTTCATCCTGTTTTTCTCTAGAGATCTTGTATTTTAAGACATGAATGCAAATGCTGAATACTGTGAAGACTAATACTGAGATCTGTGGAATTAATTAGTTCCAGTAAGGATGTCTGAGACTTTTAAATCAGAGATGTGTCCAGCACAGTGTCCTGTCTCTGTGGATGGGAGTGGATGCTGAGGGGAGATTTCATATATAAATTATTTTTAAAAGGAAAAAAAAACCCAATTGATGTTTTCTGAAACCTCTTTTAATTTTATAACCTATTAATAATTAAATTGTAAGTATAAAAAAATCTGAATACTCAAGTGATAAAGATTTAAAGAAAACTCAAGAAAAATGTTTATTTAATTGATGGCTTTTATCAGGCTAGTATTGGGAGGGAAATCAAGTGTCAATGGTATTTTTATTCATTAGTTCTTCTGTTCTTCTTTGAATGAGCTATTTAATTAAGGACTAAGATTAACCAGAATTATGTGCTTGCTTTTCTGATTTTTTCAGAAATTTCTTGATCGATATTGAGTACATTGATACAACAGTTCATTGTTCATTTCTCAGATGAAATTTTAAATTTGCTTAGATAGAATATGGGTGGTTCTCTGCTCATTAGCACCAAATATAGTGGTGTTGATAATAATCAATTTTTTTGTGGAAATATGAAATCATGCTCTGTGTTTATTACATTTTAAGCATATTACTGTAGAGGTATATCCAATACTGTTTGTACCCTCACAAGACTGCTGAGTAGCCCAGAGCAACTTAAGACCTTGTTCCAGTTACAAATGAAAAATCTGATGGGAGTTCCTAAAAATATGTGGTACATTGCTTGTAAAATCTTGTCTGAGTCTTAGAGAATTGCCAGGGAAAAAAGATTTGATCTGCAGAATATTTTGTTGCAGGGACTATGCTAATCTCAGAGGTAGAATTAGAAAAATGGGAACATAGAAATGTAATTAATATGTTCAGACCTCAAGAATGAGTCCTTAACACTTTTCTTTGAAGCAATAGAAAGTAGCTGGAAAATACAGGGGGACTGTGAACTGCAAAATTGAAGGAACCTGCTACACTGGAATAGTTACGATTTTCTGCACTAAAACACATTACAAAAGCTTGGCTTACCAGAGCTCAATTTATGTATTCCTCTGTGTTTTCTTCCCAAATAAAAGAAACAAGAAAATATTTGTTTGACCTTTCAACATCACTCAAATTCAACTAGTCAGGGCAAACTGAAAAATATTTTTTTATTATTATAAGTCGTTTTGCCTTGCAAATCCTGAAATGTAGTTACCATCCAGTTCTTCACTGACTGGCCTAGCTCTTCTGTGTCTGGACAACCTTTGATACTGTAACAGTTCTAATTATTTTCTTGCCAATGGATGTGTTGACTATCATGTTGTCATCTTCATAATTCATTATCTCTACATCTGTGATCATCAGCTTGTTGTAAATGGGAAATATTTAATGAGTTGTGGCTGCATCATAAGGCAGTTTCCAGAGCTAACTTGAAGCAATACCATTCATTCCTCTTCAGCTGAGCAAAAAAACAGAATTTGACCTCAAAACTTATAACTGTCTAATTTTCACAACTAATTGCATGATTTTTAAACATAGTTTTTGTAAGATTCTGTATTTGCATATCTTTGGTATCTCAAGATGGAGATGTTTGTCAGCAGTTTGTGTAAACTTGTGTATTTCAGTGTCAATAAATACTAGCAGTTTCACCAGAGTGGTGGATTCCCCCAATAAAAAATTCTAGAGCAATTAAATTTCTGAATGTATGGGATATAGTGGGTTAACTCAGTAATTTCAAAGTAGCAGTTCACATTCCATTTCTCCTCATTTCATCTCTGCCCAGTGGGAAACTTTTTTGAGTTTGCATATGTCATGTTGTTGTCCATACTTGTCAGTTAGTACTGTTTGCTATCATAATTTCATCTACTCTATGCTTCTTTAAGGAGTGTCTGTAATGAATTGTTCAGAAAAAATATGAAGAGAATATGTACCTTATTTATCTAGCTTACAGTGCTTATTTAAAATTAGACCTGATTTTATATTTATTGCTTTTTAAAAATCCTATAGGTTCTGTATTAATTACTTCTGTTTCTTTATATTTAATAATTGTACTCTTTTTTCAGGTTTGTTGTATATTATTGAAACCCAGAAAGTTCTTGACCTCAAAATAAACCTCATGGCATCATACATTATTGTTCCACAAAAAGGATTCTATGATCATACATCAAATTTACTACTTCTGGATCTTGGTAGTTTTAAAGTATGTATTTACTCAATGCAGTATTTTACCAAAAATAATTCTTTTTACCTGATTTACCAAAAATTCAGCTTTTACCTGATTTTCAGTATCTTAATTTGAATTTTATGGTAGTGATTAAGTAAAAGTACCTCTTGCAGTTTATGTATTAGGTATTTATTTTAAAGTGTTTTCTAGTCAAGGCAGAAGGTACTGAACTCTTCTCAATAGATTTGTTCAATGCAAATTCTTTTCTAGCAAAAGAATTGCTAGAAAATATTCCTTCCCTAGTATGAAACTGCTGTGGATACTTTGGAGTGTTACATGGAAAATACCTAGTAACTTTTTACATTGCCTTACAATATAAAATAGTGAACTTCTTTCTTACATGATTAAATGGTATTGTTATTTTTCCTATTATTATTAATTGGCCTTTAGTCACTGAATTTACTTTAAAATGAGAAAAGTAAACATACTGGCGATTTTAAAGATAATTTGGATTAAATTAGAGGAATGTTTGAGATAATGATTTATCTTTTTGACTTTTCCCTTGCATAAAGTATGTAAAATTATAATTTATCTTTATAAAATAGAAATAGACTTTAAAAGAAAAGAGACTTTTTCCATATTATTAGTAATCTTCTTACTCACTGATGAACTTGTATTCTTCAGGATAAATGATCTTACATGTGTACAGGCAATTTACTTTCCTTACTTGTACTCTGGGTAAGATTGATTCTGCCACTTACTAACTGTTTAGATTGCTGTCTGTTTTTTAGTAAAAATTTATTTCCAATCTCAAAATCTTTCTAAAGAGAGTTAATTTTCTATGTAATTTCCATAATTACCTTCTGAACATGTGATTTCAGTTAGAATTATGGAATGGTTTGGCTTGGAAGAGACCTTTAAAGTTGAGTTTAATCTCCCTGTAATAAGCAGAGACATTTTAACTAGATCTGGCTCCTCAGACACTTGTCCATCCTGACCTTGAATGTTCCCAGGCATGGGCATCCACCCCCTCTCTGGGCAACTCATGCCAGTGTCTTGCCACTCTCATTGTAAGAAAGTTCCTTATATCTAGTCTATATCTACTCTTAGTTTTAAAGTGTTATCTCATGACTTGTCAGAACAGGTCCTTGTAAAGTCTGTTACCATCGTTCTTTTTGGCCTACTTTAAATCCTGAAAGGCTGCCGAAACGTCTCTCCAGAGCCTTCTCTTCTTCAGGCTGAACAACACCAACTCTCTCTGCCTTTTTCTTAGAGGAGATGCATTCTGTCCCTCTGATCATTTTTCTGGCCCTTCTCTGGACCTGCTTCCACAGGTTACAGCACTCCAGGTGAGGAGCAGAATCCTCTCCCTTACCCTGATGGCCACACTGCTTTGAATGCAGCCCAGGGTATGTATGGCTTTCTGGGCTGCAAGTGCACATTGTCAGGTATCATCCAGCTTTTCATCCACTAGCATCCCCAGGCCCTACTCCATAGAGCAGCTCTCAATCCCATTGCCAGCAGCCTATATTGATCACTGAACTATTGAATCACTTTGATTGGAAGAGATCTATAGGATCATTGAGTCTAGCCATTAACCCAGTAGTGGCAGGTCCACCACTGAGTTATGTCCCTAAGTGCCATATCTACGTGTCTTCTAAATTCCTCCAGGGATGATGACTCGACCAGGTCCCTGGGCAGCCTGTTCCAGTGCTTGGTAACGCTTTCAATGAAGAAATTTTTCCTAATATCCATTCAAACTATCCCTGGTACCACTTGAGTCTGTTTCTGCATGTTCAGTTGTTTGTTTCTTGGGGTAAGAGATAAGTTCCCACCTACATCCCAAGAGCTACAGACTCCTTTCAGGTAGTTTTAAGGCAAGGGCCCTGCCCTACCTCCTTTTCTTCAGACTAAAGAATTCTCGTTCCCTTGGCTACTCCTCACAGGACTTGTGATCTTTTCCCAGTTTTGTTGCCTTTCTCTGGACATATTCCAGTACCCCAATGTCTTTGTTACTGTGAGGAGCCCCAGATAAAGTATAATATGCAAGGTGCAACCTCACCAGTGCCAAGTACAAGGAGACAATCCTTTCCCTTGTTCTGCTGGCCACACTATTGATTTCGGCCACCTGGGCACTCACTGGCTCACATTCCAACTGCTGTGAATCAGCTCGACCTGCTCCCCTCCTCCCTGAGCTGTATCATTAAGCAGAGGGATTCTCTGCCTGGGCACACCTTCTACGGGTGTGCTCACTGCTGCTGTCTGGTGTTGGCATAAGAGTCAGGCACATCCTGCAGCCTGCACCTGCATGACAGCATGTTCCCACCAGAGCTCTGATCAAGTGCATCAGTTGTGGTGGTATCATGCTTTGGTAATAGAGGCTACCCCAGTCCAAGTGTAGGTCCATGCAGTAGGTCATGTTTTAAAAGAATGTGTTGGATTGCTTTGGAAAGTAGAATTAGTGAAGAATATTGCTCTGTAGATACAAAAAATTGTTATCTGGTTGTAAATCCAAGTTATTTCAGTGACAAGTAATTTCATGAGCTCTTCTGAATGTTGGTCATTTGTAGGCAGTTTGTAGAGTTGGCACTTTGTAGCTGTTTGTGTGCATGAGACAACCTCCTGGATCTAATCCTAAATCTAATAGCCCACCTCCTTTTCCATCCATACAAGATGGATTCTTGGTAGAATTGCGTAGAAGGATACATTTCAAAATCAGACTTCAGTGTGTCTGTGAGATCTTTTTCCTGAACTGGATGAGTAATTTTTGGAGTGAATGTGACTCCTAGATTGGTTCCTCTGATTTAATAGAAATTGGAAATATCATAAGAGAAAATTCAGTTGCCTTTCAAGACATGATTAGTAATTCTGTATTCACTTGGAATGACATATGCTTAAGTGAGAGATGGGTCATTTGTTGGATGACTATGCTTAACACAAAACAAATAGTCTTTTTCCCTCAGTTGCATACAGGAAAAGATCAAGCCCCAGGAGGAAAAATGGCATGCAAAATTAAAACTGTCTCTCACTAGATAAATAGGGTTATTAATTTAGTCATTCTGAGTTTGCATCTCTAAGTTATTTTTTCCATAAAAGTTACAATGGACTTACAGTCCAGCAGTACTGAAAAATAAATGCTGTGTCTTAGATGCTATTTTTTAAACCTCTTTTAGTTTTTCTGAATATTACCTGGGTTTGACAAAATCAAATATGAATCCAAAATTATTAGACATATAAGGATGAGGACAGGCACATTTCATCAGAGATGAACATCAGAGAGGGCACATACAAATATGAAATACCAGAGACGCATGGGTGTTTCAAAGCTGAATGAAAGGAATATTGACTGATATTAAAGGAAAGACATTGATGATGAACAGTCCAAATAATCTTTTCCTCTCTGTGTCAGAACTGAATTCAACAGGGTTCAGAAATAAATTTCATGTGTCTGAGTTGTTTAATGCAATAATATTTTATATATAAAAATTCTGAATAATTATGTTACTGGTTTCAAAGGGTTTGAGACTTTATACTTTGGAGTATAAGCCACTTATTAAAGAAAATTACTCTGTACAGAGTACATAGTGTATTTGAATTAGTTTATTTCTTTCTTTGAGGAAGAGATGGTGTTAATACTCTGGTTTTTGTTGCAGTGCAGGCTAGGAATTTTAGATATTTGCTGCTGTGCTGTGACTCTGACCTATAGGAAGGAGTGAATAATTTTTTGTGGTAGGAACAAGTATTTGTAGAATTAGTGCTTTGAATATTTCTGAAATTGATTTCTGCTTTTTTTTTTTTTCCTGATTTAAGATGAGAAGCAAAAGTCGTTCTGATTTATCAGAAATCAAAGTAGGACAAACCTCTATTGAAGATATAATGTCAAGAGCTTATGACAGTTTTGATGTCCAGCTCAGCAGTATGCAGTTACTGTACAGCAAACATGGCAAGTATTCCTGAAAGTAATCTTTCTTTATAGGACTAAATATAATGTGGTGGTTGTTGTGCCACATATTTTTTGCTGAAACAGTGGAGAATCTTTTGGAATGTACTTCTTCAAATATAAGTGTTCTTAATTCAGTACTATGAACATGTTACGAATTTCCAAAACAAACCTTTAGGACTTAATTCCAATCTTAGCAAATTTATAATAAAATTCCTTTTTAAAGACATCTCATTTGATTTGCTGCATAATAAAGGTAAGACTGTAACTACTTTGTTTATGGTATTTTCCTTCAGTGCCTTTGCTTTTCTCCAGATTTAAAGCAGAATCCACAAGTAGTTGTAGGTTTGATCATTTTTTTTGAGGGTAAAGAAAGAATGAGAATCAAACTACTTCAAGAATCGGAGTCAATTTACTTCAATAAGGTATCAAAGGAAACTTTAGTATTTTGGGAACTAGCAACATAGAGTCAGTCATAATCAGAGATGTCTTAAGCATTTAATTCTTAATTCTGTGATTCTAGGGGAGAATCCAGAGCCTAAACTCCCAGTACCGTGCATGTTAAGAACTGTGTCCTTAGAAGCCTACCCCTGGATGGGGTAACTGTGTAGATGAGACTAGGATAAATTCTTAGTCTTATATTTTGTGTGTATAAATATATCTGTTGATAGAGCTTTAAAATACGGCATCTGAATTTTTAGCAATATATACTGATATCAGATACTTGAATTCTGTGATGTGTACTGAGAAGGAATCTCTTTCAATGTTTAAAGTAGATTTTCTCTGCTCTTCTAGATGAGAACTGGCGAGAAGCTCGGAAGCTAAAAAATTCATCTCAGTGTATCTTGCAGCCCTTGGATGTAAAACTGGAATTTAGCAGGGCTATGGTTGTTACAGATGCAAGAATGCCCAGGTATATATTTTTCCTAATTTTGAAATTTTATGGTAAATTACTTCTTTGCAGGGAAAAAGAGGGAAAAAATAAGGATCTGGTCATGCCTGTGCACTTTCGCATTGGCTATATTTAAATCTTGGAAGTAAAATGCATTTTTCTAGAAAAACAGAAAATTAATTAAAATAAGTTTTCAGACTCTGAAAAGGTGATAGAATATTATAGTACTATGTTTAACATATTTAGAGATTCGTATTAAAGATATTACTGCCTCTTCTAATTCAGTCTTCGTAATAGCTACATTTCAGTTCTCATTCCAAATACCAAGGAGCTAAAAATCTGAACTTAAAATCACTTCTCTAAATAGCAAGAAATATTTTGAAAAGTAATTTGCTGTCATACTCCCTCTCTTTTCATTTGGCTTATTGCTCTGGTTATTTTAGCTGCTATGGATCACTTCTTCAAGAAACAGCTCTTAATGCCTTGAGTTCTCACTTAGGGTTTTCTAGCAAAATTTTTTTAGTTAAGGAAATTGTAGCAATCAAAATAAAATAATTAGTACTGTTAGTAACGATTGCATGGTGTAGTGCTGCCACCTTCTGGAAACCTTAGAGGCCAGATTCTGCATTTTGATGCTTAAAACTAACATCTTAATGTTTTCCCTCCTTAATTTTCTCTGTTTGGTGAAGAAGATCAAATAAGGGGAATGCAATTAATAGGAATCTTTTTATGTTAGAAAGTGAGATTTCATTTCTATGGTCATATAACAGAATGAAATAATTTTAATGTAGATTTGTAATTCACATTTCTCAAAAATTGCACAGTTATAACCTGGATTAAGGAGCATCTTCTCTTAATGAGTACACTTGTAACAGTATTGCACTACTACTTGTCTAACTGTCTTGGCTACCAGGTGTGCTTTGGCAGTTAATGTGTCCAAACTGATTCTGGAAAATCTCTGCCTAATTTTTCCCTATATCACATTGGGCACAAATGATAAAGATTAACTGTAGCTTTTGTCTTTTAGCAAGAATCCTCTGAACAGTAAATTTTAGTATAGTTGAATAGGGTATTATGCTCACATCAGCTACATATATATATATATATAGAGATGTATATTTAGTGTACATGTATCTATTCCTTTTTATTTCAGTTTTTGCAAGTGTACTATAGACCCAGTATTATATTTTTTCTGAGTTTTTTTATTAATATTTGGAACTGTATGCATAGAGCAGCATAGTTCTGTTGAGAAAAATGAATGGAAAGATGTTGGTTTTACAGCAAAACCTAGTACCAAAATTATTGTTTAATGTAGTAGATTTTTAGAAATTAGTTTCTTAGTTTGGAAGGCCCCTGTTTTACATTTAGGCATCTGAAAAGCAGATGATTGTGTGTCTCTATTTTTTGATTCCTTGATTGTATGTCTTTCAGTGACCATTGGACTAACTTGAATTCCTTGCAATTTTATTGTTCAAAATACTGATGAATTTACTAGGCTTTGTCCTGACTTTGTTTATAAAGGCATAATTCTATATTGCTGCCTTGAGGAAAATACTGATTTAGGAAATTTTGTTAATGACTACTGTATCAAAGTATTTTCACTGTTCATCTGTATTTTCATCTACTCAAAGTTCCTAATCCTTAAAATGAATTTACGTGCTTGTTGGATATGAATATCTGCATTTCTTTCATTTCTGGTAATAGGAGGCTCCTTACGGTTTCTGTTGCTTCACATTTGAAAGCACTAATACGATCCTGTGATTTTGTAGCCTGTGTTATATTTTTTTTAATGTTTGTTTTATCCTGTTGCATGGTTCCTTCATTTTCTGGAGGAAGATGACTGAGAGTCTGTCATGATTTTTGAAGGTGTATGAAGAAAGTATTAAGACAGCAATATTAAGAGCATCCTGTATAATAGCATTCAGTATAAACACAATAAAAATTCCACTGTGAAGGAATATACCTATTTGCAGCTTTGAGGATGGCATTCTTTTAACATTTCTTTCTCTCTGTTCACAACCAGTCTGAACTTGAAGGAAGTTCTGCACAAATTTCCTCATCAGTTGAAGTACTTAGCTTCTCCATGCCTCAGTCTCTACAAATGGGGTGTAACTGATTCTTCATACAGAGGTTGTCCAAACCTTAGAAGCATTTGTTTAAAAAGCAGTTCAGAGAGCCCAGATTATTTGCAGTTGTCTGCTTTATATCTGCTGAGTGCCTTCCTTCTAAGTGTATGGGCTGTCTGTTGTACAAACACTCATCAAAAATGTTTTAACAATTTTCACGAATTTTTGTAGAGTGGTTTAAGTGCAATGAAAATGAGAATTGCTATTGTACATTTAATTGCTGTTGCTTCTCCAACAAATGAGGAGCACAGTAGAGAGACAGGTCCTTCAAACCTGGGTAGTTACACACCTACCTTAACCTTCTCCATAAAAATAAAAGAACAAGAAGGCAGGGGGGGGATGTGGGGAAAGGGTCTAAATTTCTCTGTGATAGAACTGGAATTAAGAATAAGAATAGTAGTTGAGAATTAATCTCATAAGTGTAAGGATGTAAAGAAATTCATAAACTGAAGAAAACTAGCTACTGTCAGAGTTTAACATGTACATTTTTGTGCTTCCTTAAGTGTCAAAAGCTCTTTTTTCAGATACTCTCATACTCTCATCAAAGTTGGCTGAAATGGATTGAAAATTCAGAGCTTTTTGTTTTCACATCTTCTTCAGTCTTATGTTTTGTGTTGCTTTGAAGACTCAGATGCGAGTTAAGCACATCAAAAGTGGAAGGAAGTAGCTTGTCTTTTTCCTCATACACTATGCAATAAGCATGTGGTGCTACCTGTTAGCTGTTGAACAGACCTCTTTATCTGTTCTAACTAGAAGTTGTAATAAAGCAGAATATGTTATTTGAACAAATTTTCTGCTTCTGTTACACTTACTAGTAAGAGAAACTAAGTTGTGTTTTAAGTCTTTAACAACTCAGTGTGTGTTTGACATGATTCTACTTATATTTTGGCCAAACTATTCAAATACACTTAAAATATGTTATACTGTTTTCTTTTTGAAAGATGGTTATTTTATTATTTTATGACCTTTATTGCTATATGTTTATTCCTTTGTTAAATATTTAGACTACTGCTATAGTCCGCTGAACTATACATGAGTTCTAGGAAGTATTTTGTATTCTTTTTTTTGATGTCTGAACCCTAAACATTAATATGCAAAAAACCCCTCCACCTTCTCTTCTCTAAAAGACCATGTAAAAGCTCAGTGATGTGATTTATTGTAAGTAATTAAATTAAATGCATGAACAAGAGGGAACAATTTCTGATTGAAAGGAAAATTTGCCTTATGTAGCCTAACCAGAAGTGGTTTTTAGTGCTATTTGTAATCCTGATCCACAAGACTTTGTAGCAAATGGAAATATGGAAATATAAATGATGCTACTAAGTGGATATTTGCTGATCAAGGAACTTTCCTGTATGCAACAGAAGGGTTGCATATACACATACACGGATATATACACTATACATGCAGTGGTTAGATGAACAATTTTCTGACCAGGAAGACTTTCATGTTTTTCAGAAGAAAAATAATGTGAAGTTTGATTGAAATAATTTTAAGATTGATTGTTTTAACTGTGAAACTTTTGACTTTGTCTCTTTAAAAAACAGGTTCAAACTGTCAGGACAGTTGCCCTTACTCTCTATCCAAATATCAGACCAGAAGGTGACAAGTATCTTGGAGCTAATTGATAGTATTCCCAAGCCAGAAAGTGCTCCTGCTACCAGTTCTCCTCCAAAAATGACCGAGGTAAGGTTTTTAAAAGAGATTTCATTAAAAATGATCAGAAAAACACCTTCTTGATATTAGCATTCCAGTTTTGGAAGGTGTACAAGACAGTGATGAACAAGCATTGATTCAATGCATCTTGGGAAAGTTAGCTCTTTCTCTAAAGATACAGAAAATATTCTTGCTATTTAGTTTATTTATTGTGAACTTTAGCCACTAATTATGAAATCGTTGTCCACTGTTTGGAGTTAAAATAGAACCCCTCAGAGTTTTACTACTATGGGAATTAATTTGTAGTTTATAATAATCTTGACTAACAAACATACTCAGTTTTGTTGAGGATTAGTTTAATTGTACCTTCAGATTTATGCATGTATTGGAGTGCTCCAGAATTTGGGTTCAGCTGTTTCATGTAGTTGAGAAAAGTTTAAAATGGTGTAATTTTTGAAATTCAAGTATTATGTGATGTTAGATGAGAATTTCAAGAGCCAAACAAAAACTACTCACTATCTGTTTTATAAACAATGCCTGCCTAGCAAAAGTAGCAGGTTTTTTTCAGCTGACCTCAGTGCTTTTCCAATTTCAAGTCCATTACACAATGTTTCTCAGCGGTGGAAGTTCTTCTTTGTACTGATTAGGAGTTTGAAGAGTGGTTCTTGCTCTTTCACCACCGCCTTTCTTGGTGAAAATGGTTTGGGTCATTGTTTTATATCTTCTTCAGAACAGAAATTTGTCCCCTTCCTATTATTCCTGAAAAATGTATTTCCCCTTTTGAGCTGTTCTTAACAAAATTAGGAAATTAACTCACAGTTGCTAATTTTTGACGTGTCTAGTCTGTGTGACCTGGCTATGCCTTTATGTATATGCAGAACATTCCTATCATTAGAATATATGTGAAATCTTAAAAGTAAAAAACAAAATTTGGCTCTCCGTTTTCCTGCCACTTGTAAATACTTTGAACAGTTATCTAGTAACTCATGCACTTGGTTCTACAGGGGTAGTGGTCATCTTTGTATTTGGGTTTTTTTAGATTATTTGATAATTATCTTTCCATCTTTGTACAAATTATTCTGCACTGTTCTGGAAAGCTGTTGCTGCAGTTTGGTATTTTCTGTGGGTTATATTATTTACTAGCAGTAAATGCAACAATTAGACATACATACCTATTGAAAATATATATAGAATGAAGACTGTTTTTTGTGCCATGGTTCTTTCCATCTCGTTAGTGATGCCATTAAAATGCTAGCTAATTCTGACTTCTTTCACTCTTCATATACTAACAATATATCTAGCCAAAAGCTGCCGTAGTCTCTGGTTTTTTGGTGCAAGTAATTGCAGACTAATTTTTTTTGAGCATAGGTGTTGGGACTTTACTTTTACGTAAATAGAATCTGCATGTATAAGATGATGGTCCTGTGCTAATTTACAACACTGACTATACTTGAATTTATTTATAGAATTCAACTATTACTTCTGAAGTATTTTAGGTGACCTTGAAGTAGTTGGTATTACCTGTAAATTAGTTGTGATAAATGCTGGATGAGCTGAGGAAAGACTGTGGACCAAGTATAAATATATTTGCATTATAAGTGAATCCATATCAAAATTTACTCTTAAACCTCTCTGCTCAAGCTTCCATTTACTTCAGAACTTGACAGACTTTAACTGCTGGTATTAAATTCAGTTAATTTGAGTGGATTTTGTGCTTTGATGGTGGCAGATACACTCTCACGCTTTCATCCTTACAGCTGTAATTCTTCAGAACTTTTTTAGCATCACATCATTTCTGAACTGAAAAGGATGTGAAATCCTTTTTCAGAGGATGTTTTCTTCTTTACATTCTGAGTTAGTGGTGGAAATGTTCTTGAGCTGTGAAACAGAAGACATTTTGGAACAGATCCTTCTACATTTTTGCACTCAGCATTTTAGTCCAAGAAGACTCCTCAGTGTGTAAGGCTATTTTTCATGATTTGGTACTATGAAGTCAAATTTCACAGTTTTTTCTCCTTGTTTTCTTAGAATGGGGAAGTGTTACAGATGAGACACTTTCACAGTTACAAGACTCTTAAAATACTTAGTCTATTTATTACTTTTAGACATTTATATTTACTTTCAGACATGAATATATTCAGTAAAGTCAGATTACTTAGGCTGTAGACCAAGAGAGATGTGGGGATGTTGAGAGTGAGATTAAAAATGTAGCCTTGGAAACAATGTTCAAGATGAGTGCTTCATGTTACCATAATGTATAGATTTGATACCATGATTATGTGAATAATTGTCTCAGCCTGAGCTTTGAAAGGGTAACAAGGGAGAGGAGGAGGTGTGGTGGTGCAGGGAAAGAACTGTTGTCAACCATGGAGTCCAGAGCCAAAGGCACTCAAGAAGAAAGGTGCACAGTGTTCCTCTTACTTTGATTCTCTGTGCAGGGCACATGTACTATACATGTGCATGTGGAACTTGCAGGTGAGAATTCTTTACAAACTCAGATTACTGAGATTGCTTTCTGAGGCTTGATGACAAATAAATCATTTGAATACCTTTACTAAGAGAATTTAATTCTATCATATATGAAACCATGTGGAGTGGAGGATTCCTGTTGTAGAGTGCACTCTAGTGGTATTTCACATATTTTCAGTTACTACTCTGGGTTGTGCATAACTGCATTTCACAATTGAAGAATCATAGATTATCCTTACCTGGAAAGGACCCACAAGGATCATCAAAGTCCAACTCTTGGCCCTGCTCCAGCTGTAGGAGTCATACCATGTACCTGAGAGCATTGGGTAAACACTTCTTGAACTCTCTCAGGCTGGTGCTGGGACCACTTCCCTGTTCCAGTGTTCAACCACTTTCTTGGGAAAGGACCTTTTCTCAGTGTCAGCCTCCCTCACACCCCTTCATGCTGTTCACTTGAGTCCTGTCACTGACTGGTTAGCAGAGAGAAGAGATCAGACTCTGCCCCTTTGCTTCCTCTTGCAAGAAAGATGAAGACTACTGTGAGGACTCCTCTCAGTACCTTTACTGGTTGTTTTTTTTCCTTAATGTCTGAAGCAGTGCAATTCAATAAGACAGTGTGCCAGATCCCACACTTGGGTCACAACAATCCAAGCAGTGCTACAGGCTGGGGATAGAGTGGCTGGAAAGCTGTCCAGCAGATAAGGACGTAGAGGTGCTGGGTAACAGGCAGCTGAATATAAGCCAGTATGTGCCCAGGTGGTCAAGAATACCAAGGGCATCCTGGCCTGTATCAGCAATTGTGTGACCAGTAGGACCAAGACAGTGACTGTCCCCCTGTCCTTGGCACTGGTGGGGCTGCACCTCGAATCCTGTGCTCAGTTTTGGGCTCCTCACTGCAAGAAAGACTGAGGTATTGGTCTTTTATCCAAGTAAAAAGTGCCAGGAGTAAATGGCCTCAGATTGCTCCTGAGGAGGTTTAGATGGGATATTAGGAAATTTTTTTCACCAAAATGATTGTCAAATATTAGAGCAGGCTGCCCAGTGGATGAGTTACCATCCCTGGAGCTATTTATGACTTGCAGATGTGGCATTTAAGTTCACCACTAAACCATGTCTCTGGCAGTGCTAGGTTTATGGTTGGAGTTGGTGATCTGAAGGGTCTTTTCTAACCTAAATGTTTCTATGATTCTATGAAAAACAAATCAGCCTTGTCTGCTCTAATGTTTTATGTAGCTCTTTTTTAATTTTTTTCCCCACCCAGCACTTACGTTATTTTTGTAAAGAACCATTCATCTTTATTGTTCTCTGAAGTTGCTGTGTTGTAGTTTTTTGAGTCCTCCCTGCCCTTTGAGGGACTAGGTTTTGTCTTTTATGATTTTTCATATAATGTACAGTTTCTGACCATCTTTTGGTCTGTGAAGTTGAATGATTGAACCTCTTCAGTGTGTTTCCTGGTGTGTTTTCTCTAGTTAGATGCAAGTGCAGTAGCTGCTGTTTCTACCTATTTTAGGTCTCCTTTCTCCCCATGCTTATTATTTTAGTAATGTGTTTACCTTTATTGATTTGCACTTAAACTGAATTTCCCTAAGTTGTAAAACTTGGATGAAGCATATATGCATGCAATAGAATGACCAATAAACACAAGAAAAAAAATTATGCTATCTCCTGTTTCAGGGTGTACTGTCCCCTGTGCTTTCAGCACCACATTTATCTCAAAACATGTGTCCTGTTTTGGATCTTCATTCATTTGCTGAGTCAGGTAATAAAATCTATTTTAAAGTCTTGCTTAAGAAGCGGGTCAAGTCAAGAAGTTTTTGAGTTCTTTGAATAAATTTATTATTCTTGCTGTAAGCAAGGATATGGGGCTTTATTTCAAGTTCTTGAGGGCCGAGTAGTGTTGTATTCTGTTTAGTTTATAACTGATACTGTACAAACTACTTGAGTATTTTTTCATAGCAGTAAAATTCCGTATGCTTGTTTTTGTTGTTCTCTTCTTGAGGGTATAGTAGGAAAATTTTGTTTGGTATGGTAAGTTTATTTTTGTCAGGGCATATGTCACTGCAAATCTCTATTCAGGGCATCTGAAGTAGTATGACATTTTTAGCTTTAGCACGTGCTTATTCCTCTGATGACGGTTTTAATTATTTTCTTATAGTGAAGGATTTCGCTCCTACTTAGGTGGGTTTATTTAAATTATGAGGTAGTGAAATGATGTCCATTAGAAACTGCTGTGTTTTCATAAACATTTTGACTTCTACTGGATTAAGCAGTTGGCTTTGGGAGAATCACTTGTGTTCAATACTACCTTGTTGTTCAAAACAGCTTAGCTAGATCCTAACATTTATCTAGTAGTTACATTAGAAAAATAATAATATATATAATATGTTATTTCAGTGTCAGTCAAAACACTCAACTGGAGAAACAGAGAACCAGACTTCTACTCCTTTCTCAGATTAATGGTTTGTCTGGTTAGCAAACACTAGCAAAATTATCAGCAAAGTTATTATGTCTACTTTATAGCTTTAAATTCAGCATGTACATATATGTGTAAAAATATGTGTTTGTGCATCTTCATGTTTTTTGTATGAGGTTTTTATATGAGTTCCTTTAAGTCTGAAGGTAGAGTGGAAATACCTTTCAGTTCTTAAAAATTGGGCTGAAGTGAGAATGCAGGCTGGCAGCAAGTAATTTGAGAAAGTAATAGCTAGATTTAGATTTTAATGAAGTCTGACTTCTAATCTATACTATACATACAGCTATACAGTCCTTTTAAGTGACTTATGTTAATTCTCGATTTTCACCCTCCAAAAACTCAGGGCTGCTTTTAAGTGTTACAAAATACTTCATGTAATTTTTTGAGTTTTTTTAGAGGGCTATTTCTTCTGCAGTTATCTTATACTTCAGTGTCTTTGGTTTTTTAGGTGAAGGAGAAGACCTTCATAAGACAGTACAATCTATTTATCTTGGCTGTATTTCTGCGCTGATGTAAAGTGGAGTGAAAGCTTGATAGTTCTTAGGAGTCTCTCTGAAATGGGAGATCTACAGCAGGGAGAAATCCCTAACAGTGTGCCTAATATAGAGGCCAAGGCTCCTGTACTTGTCAATGGCAGTCTGACCAGTAGATGAGTTAAGCTGTTAGGTCACACCAAAGGCAAGACAAAGCATCATTTGTGCTGTCATTTGCAAAGCCAAAAGTAAGAGAATGCTGAAGGAAGGAATTAGCTGATGAGATCTGAGGTTTATGGTGACATGATGGAGGCAGATGTAGGTGTGATGTAAAGTGGAGGCAAGAGTTGAGACGTCTGTGGGAACAGATTTTATCAGTTGTTAGTTGTCAGCTAGAGACTTGTATGTTTAAGCTTTTATAGATGTAGATGTAAGAACTCTAGGTCATAGTACTGTAAAATATTGGCTGTGTAAACTGCATATGTAATGTAGTTGTGAATTAATCCTTAGAATCAGAAGAAGAATTTTATGATGCACTAAGCAGTCCTGTGGAAGATGTGCCGTTTTTTGAAGTCCCATCTGGTTCCCTCAAGCAGGCCATCAGTACAAGGCGAAAAACCCTACGCAAACAAGAATCTTTGAAAAATATGACAGATTTCCAGCTAAAGTTTGAAGTAGCTGAGGTAAAATTACTTTTTTGAATTTCCCCGAAGCACAGCAAGACTGTAATTTTTTCAGTGTTTGTTGTGTTTACAACTCTATATCTCCAGAGATACTCATTCCCTCTTTTTGCCTGAAACTATTATGCAGAGTTTTCTCCAAGTCATAGTGTTGCTTCTGTATCCTTGTCATCACTGAAATGCTTTGAGTTATCCCCTCGATTTCTCAACTCACTTTGCCACTGAATTTTCTTTACCTATGTCATTACATATTTGTTTTAGCTAAATATGTGCTTGTGGCATCTTTTTTCCAGATAACTGCTTTGGTCAATTGGAAAACTTCATTAATGTTTTATGTTGTTACAAGCACCATATTTTTCTATTCTAGTTTTTCCCAGATGCTGTTGCCCACATGTGTAAATCTGTATTATCTTGCTGTTCTTCCTGTTTCAGGCTTGCGGGGGAAAAAGAGTATTTTATCCAAATGCAAGAACACTTGCTAACTGTATCAGTTCTAGTAAAAGAGGTGACCTCTTAACACTATCGTTAGCTTTGTCATTAGACCATCATGGCTATGATACTGTTATTCCTGCAACTCAGTGTATTTTACTTTACATTTATTTTAAAAATAAATGATACAAATTCAGATAACTTTACTAATTTTGTTTTGTGGTAGGGCTTACAGAACGTCTTCAACACTCCACAGCTAGCTTGTAGCATATTGTATACTACACCTTTACTACAAATAAAACTGAAGTGTACTGTTTGTGTGATGACAAGACCTCATTTAGAACTACTAGTCTAAAACAAGAATGCTGTGTTTTACATTATTTTCTAATGACAACTAACTTAAAATTTCTAAGAAAAAAATAAATTTGGAATCTATTAGAAATCACCTCTCTTCTCATAGTTTAATATTACTTATTGGGCTTTGTTTTGATTTTCCTTATTTGTAGACAGCAGTACAGGGAAAGGGAGAATACATGTATTTGTTTGGTTGTCAAAATCAGATACAACAGCTCAGCTATGTATTTATTTAACAACAGTATTGTCATGCATTGTGAAAATGTAGTAAATCCTCTTGTAAGACATTCAGCTTGGGAATCTGACTCTTAGGAGGAGAATTCAGAGAAATTCCAGTGAAAATAGTAAACACTTTGTGTTGACTGAAAATCTGGTTTTGACTGTATGGAACATTGCTGAGTGCTTTATGGAATTTTTTTTAAAAAATAATTTAGTTTGTGTAACTGTTACTTTGGTAATACATGTTTGAAATTTCAAGCATGCATGTTTGAAGCTTTTGTTATTTTTTCCAATGCATTTGCTGTACAAAGTTAAATTATCAATACACAAATAGACATTAACCAATAACATAAGTAAATATATTATATTCTGTATAAAAATGAAAAGGTTTTTTTACTTATTATAATCCTTTACTGGTTTTGGGGATGTGTTTTGGTTCTTTTTTTTTTTTAGGTCTTAATTAAATTATGCCGTCTTACTGGTGATACTGAGATGCCTGTGCTCCAGCTTGATATTTTGGGCTTAGGCACTGAAATTAAAATAAGAACATTTGACATGACTGGGAATGCCTTCCTTCGTGAAGTTGGTCTTCTGTGCCCAGAGTATATTGGTAAGTATTTATAATCTGGTCAAGGAATTAATTATTCACTAATAATACTGTGAATTTGTCTTCAAAAACTGTAGGGCTTTTGTCAAATGGGGAAGATTTGCTTCCTAAGGTAAATTCAGGGTGAAGGCAAGTAAATCAGGAGCTCATCCTCTTATTAGTGCTTTGGTAAATATGTTCTGGTGCTGATGATTGTAGAGAGAGGTTTAACTATTTTGCGTCTGCAAAACAGTAATGACAGCTAGGAGCCGAGTTGGCAGTTTATAGATTAAGAAAGTTCTAAATTTTTTTTCTTTTTAAAAAAAAAAAAAATCTGTATTCTTTTTTTTTTTTTTAGATGATAATGACAAGCCAGTTTACATAATTACTACATTGGATAATGTAGAAGATGATCTTCTCACCCTGGAGTATATAAAGGTTAGGAAAAAGACTTTGCTTTAGAATTGTAAGTCTGTCATAAACATCACATTAATATGCAGTAGATGTTTAAGGTTTTTTCCTTACTTATTGATGTTTTTAACATCTTGAGTGTCATGTACAAAGTCTGTCTGCTCCTTCAACAGAGTAACTTTTATATCTTAAGTTGTAGTGATTTTGAAAATAAGTTTTCTTTAATGGAATTAACAAACTTCTGATTTGTTTGTTTTATGTGCACTTTTGGTAAAATAGACTGATATTAAGGGACCAGAACTGAAAACTGCCTGTCAGAATGTTCTACAGAAAATAAAGGTATGATATCTTTTTTTTTAATATAATTTTTGTGAGTTTGGGAGAAGAGGCATACTGGATAAACAAAATTTTTTCTTTTAGGTGAACTTTTCTTCTCTAGATGTTCATTTGCATACTGAGGCTCTGCTGAATGCTATTAACTATCTGAATAATCTTCTACCTAAACAAGGAACTAAAGTTGCAGAAGAACCAGTCCATGAAAAAACAGAGGAGAAGAAGGATGTTCTTAAAAAATTAAGTAAGTTTCTTTCTTTTTTTTTCCTCTTTTCATTACTCTGTCTTCACTTAAGTAAGGAATAAAGCAAATGTATTTTCTATTTTTGCAAACCTGTCAGTGATGTTTGATAGAAATTTTGCTTAGAATAATACGTATCTATATGGTTGTATCTTTAGCCATGTGTAGTTTTCTGACATTTAGGTCAGGGCATACCTTTGCTATGTATTGGAGGCACTAAGTCAATGTAAATAGAAAAGCCATACCTTGTTGTCAGGTTTTTATAGTTTTTTTCCTGGTATGAATTAAGCATTTGATGGCCTTATAGTCATTACATTATACTTGAGGAGCATTAACCTCTTGCTTGCTGTGCAGTTCAAAGGGATACCAAAATAGTACATGTCCTCATTGAAGAATGCTAACATCTGTTATTTTTTATTTCCCATAGCATCAAAAAAATCAAAGTGCGAAGATGTTATTGACCTCATTATCTGTGCAGATTTATCATGTTTGCGTATTTTTATCAGAGAGAAAAGCCATAGAATAGCTGAAATTCACATTGAAGGTAGGAACAAATCTTTAATCACAAAGACACAAAACTTTGTAACCATATTAGTGTATAGATTTTGTATATCTTTTTTTTTGAGGTCTCGATAGCCAAGTGATCATGAAGAAAGCAGCAACTGATGTGACTGCAAAATTGAAGAACATCATTATTGTGGATTCTGATGAGACAGCATTGTATAAAAAGGTAAGAACATGCATGTATTTTCTTAATGGATGCTAAATTAAACTTATTTTTTAGACTCTACTCTCTACTGTGACTTTTTTCAGTCATGTTTTATGTATTTGTTGGGAGTAGGATTCTCTATATAACAGATTGCTTTTGCTCCCACAACCAGTAATTATTAGACTGACATTAATTTGTGCAACTGTGATATTCAGCTGCTCATTGTGCCTCTTACTGTGTTGACTTTAGTGAAGAGAGTTATTGAAGCTGAGATGTCAACTGAGTATTTTCAGCAATTTCAATGGATTTTTAAAATACAATATTTTTCTTCATATATTATTGAGATACTTGAAGTAAAAATGTCTTACTGGTGTGAGGTATATTTTGTTTTGAAGTGAAGTTTCTCCAGTATGTAAGTTTTTACAGTAGAGATACTATTTTTTTTTCTTCTTAAGGCTCTTTACATCACAGAAAAAGAAGTCTTCAACTTCAGAATGGTATCATATGTGAATGCTACAGATGGCATTGCATATACAAATATGGATGTTGTTGACAATCGTATTTACCTAACTGTTGGGTGTATTCAAGTAGTTTTTGTCAACAAGTTTGTTTCATCTATTTTGGTAAGTTAAATTTTCCAAATACTGTTTCTTAGCATCCAGGTGAAGTTGTCTGAGTAAGAACAGGATAAGAGTGTTCCATATGGGCTGGCATCTGTTTTTGTAAGAGCTCTTATATACTGTTGTAAAAACTTTACTGGGGTTGACGGTTGGGCTGTTTATTTTTCTTCTAGATATGTTTGTTACTGTCGAGCAAATGAGTAAGCAAAAAGATTTACTATTGTTAATAGTAATGTTTTTCTTAGATGATTTGTGACAGCTGTTAAACATTCATACCATTAACTATTCATTACACTGAAATATAAGTAAGAAACCATGAAAATTAATGCCCTTTCCATAGATTCTGCTAAGTAAATCAAACTTTTTCTGCTCTTATGATTAAATAAAATGGAATTCCTACAAGTCATGTTTCAAGGTCATTGCTCTTACCATCTAATTTTCCAAATATTTAGTATAGAAATTTATTTATATATATGCATAATTTATCATAGTTGAGGGAAGATTATCTTAACAAATAATTTGGACAAAATGTATAGCAAAAATAACATTTTAGGATGGTTTGCTGTTTAAATAACTATGATTCATAGTGTTTTTGAAATACTGTAATTTTTAATTATTAATTCCTGAGATCTGTATTTCTTTCCTAGGCTTTTATAAATAACTTTCAAGCTGCCAAGGAAGCTCTTACTGAGGCAACTGTTCGAACAGCAGAGAAAGCAGCTACAGGTGTAAAAGAGTTAGCAGAGCGGAGTTCCCGTTTGGCACTAGATATCAATATCAAAGCACCTGTTGTGATAATTCCACAGTCAGCAATGTCTGCAAATGTCCTGGTGGCTGATCTTGGTTTAATCACTGTGAAGAACCGATTCTTTATTGCTAAAACAAAAGCACGGTATACTCTCCCACCTGTTATTGACTCTATGACGGTGAAATTGAGTGAACTGAAGTTATACAGGTAATGTACTGTCAATATTTTAAAAATTAATTTAATCCTTTTGGAATTCTTCAGTGAGCTTCAAGGAATAATTAAATAATTAGCTAATTGCTGGTGATTGATAGACTGTTATCTTGGAATATAACAGTAAACTAACATTTTTTTAAAGCAATGAAAATGTATGGTTCAGGAAAAAGAGCAATCTGCACGTCTTTAAATAGAAGCAAATGTTTGTTCTGGGCAAATTGTGTAGTACTATAGATTTATGCATTATTCATTACTTTGGGACAGGCTATACCTATTTGTATTGGACTGTTTTGATGTGATTTTCATGCTAGGCATAGCAGCAAAGGTACTGAGTTAAATAGCTATAAAGAACTGTTTGAAAATGGTCCTTGGTGGAGGGGGTTCATGGAAGGGAGAGGGAGTGGAAGGGGCTTTTCAAACACAGTTGAAGAGTACTTAAGAAAGAAGCAGTTGCTCTCCACTGGAGAGTAGGTAAGAGATCTGACATGCAGGAGTTTGTGTGTTGTGTTTCTGATACATGCCTGATACCTTCTCCCTACAAAGGAAGGAGGTCTGCTTGGGTGGAGTAAGGCTTCAACTAGAGCTACTTGGAATAGTATAAAGGCACTTTTACAGCATTAGTTAAAAAGATGAGGAAAATACAGAAATGTTTTTTTTTTTTTTAGAATGTGAAATATGTGAAAGCTGGAAGTATTTTGCTTCTCTTCACAGATCTTACTATGAGCAAGGTTCTTTGCAAACTGAAGTACAGTTGCTGCAGCCAGTCAATCTGGAAGTAGCTGTTGAACGAAATTTAGCTGCTGCATGGTATAATGAAGTTCCTGATATTGAAATATCTGGCCGACTCAAGCCTATGAATGTAAGCACTTATTTCTGAAAGCAACTGTTAAAATATTTTTGGAAAACAGATTAATTTTTCTCTATAAAATTCCAAGCTCAGTAGTTAAGGTATTGTTTGATTTCAAGACAGAGGTAGAACAGATTTTGTTGTTTCATAGGGTAAAAGGAAATGAATAGATTTTTGTTCTAATTTAAGCTCAGTATTTCATCTATGATACTCCAGGAGACTTTGTACTATGAATTACTGTTGCTAGTTAAAAATGCTTATTCTATTCTGGCCTTTTACCTGTCAGTGAAGGATTGAAAAAGTTGGGATTTATTGGTTTGTTCAATAGCACTGCTGAATTTGTATCTATGACAAGCCTGAATAGTTATTAATGACCTGCTGTGCCACATAGATATTCACAGATCTATGGGGCCAGATGGGATTCATCCTAGGGTGATTTAAATGTGAAAAAAATTAAATAAATAATGTAGATTAAAATTTAAACATAACATAATTTAAATTTAACATTAAAAATAGAAAGGTTATGAAGAGTGTGAGGAAAACCAATTTGCGAGATTTTGAAATAGAACTCTTAAGTATTACTGTAAAGTAACTGTTACTGTAAAGTGGCTTGTGACTAAATGCAGATAAAGATTTTGGTTGACTGTAGGTCAAACTGTGTGTTCATATTCTGACATTCCAGTTTCTAAACAGTAACTTGGTAGGGAAAGTTTGTGGATGAAAACAAAATGAGGTGTGACTTCTGATTTTTAGAAATTACTGTAAGGAGTTGTGTGAATTTGGGAAAAATGTTCAGCATCATAAACAGAGTCTCAGATGAGATTAATTTGATTTATCTGTTTATTTGTAAGCTTAGATTTTGGTTAACAAAAGTTATGCAAACAGAGTTGTTCTGATTTCCATTCCAATGTTTTTTAAAGCTAATTCTCAGTCAGGAAGATATTACCACAATACTGAGGACACTAAATGAAAATGCAGGTGAAAGCTCTGGTGCATCAACAGCTTTGCCAGAATCAAAAGCACCAACTAGTCATTCTAGTGAAACGCATGGTACTTCTCAGCAGTCTGCAGGTAACATTTTCTAAAATTACATCATCTGGCATTTTTAGGTATTATTGTCACTATATGGCTTGTGTTGGAATTGCATTTACGAATGGATGCCAGATTCATTTGTGTATACCAATACTGTAGAATCACAGGATAATTAAGGTTGCAAAAGACTTCCGAGATCATCAAATGCAACGTTTGACCAAACACCATGTCAACTAAACCATAGCACTAAGTGCCATGTCCAGGTCTTCTTGAACGCTTCCAGGGATCTTCACCTTCTTGAGCAGAAACTCTTCCTGATGTCCAGCCTGAACCTCCCCTCCCGTTTCAGCTTGAGGCTTTATCACCTTACCCTGTCACTCACTAGCTGTCTGTGAAAAGAGACCTGCCCCCATCTTGCTGCAACTTCCTTTCAACCTCTCTTTCACAAGATGAGTCATCTGGTCAAAAAAAGGAGATCAGATTGGTTAGGTATGACCTGTCTTTCCTAAACCCATTCTGAAACCATTCTGGCTGGACCTGATCCCTTAGTTGTCCAGTTTGTGCCATATGGTTACACTCAAGATGATCTGCTCCATAACCTTCCCCAGCACTGGGGCCAGGCTGACAGGTTTGTAGTTCCCTGGATCTTTCTTTCGTAGATGGGTATCCCATTGGCCAACCTCCACTCATCTGGGACCTCTACAGTTAACCAGGACTGATGATAAATAATGGAGAGTGACTTGGTGAGCTCCTCTGCCAACTCTGTCATCACCCTAGCTTGAATCCTGTCTGGCCCCATAGACTTACGAGCATCTAAGTGACACAGCAGTCACTAATTACTTCCCCAGGGATTGCAGCACCTCTCTTCTACTCTTTGACCCTGTCTACCAGCTCAGGTGGCCAGTTGCCCAGAGAATAACCATTTTCACTCTTAATGACTGAGGTAAAGAAGGCATGAAGTACCTCAGCCTTTTCCTCATCCTTGGTGGGAGGGTATCCCTCCACATCCAATAAAGAGTGGAGATTATTCCTTTGCCTGCTCTTTGTTGTTAATGTATTTATATAAATATTTTTATTTTACTTCACAGCAGATCGAGTGGCCAGGTTGAGTTCTATCTGAGTTTTAACCTTGCTAATTGTAGTTGGTTTAGTGCTGGCTAAATGCACTTACTAGAATAATTTACTCATTTTTTTGCTGTGAGATAAGATTTAGGAGGACAGTAAAGAAAGCTCAAAACTTGAAAGTTTATCAACAGAACTAAAAGAATAATAAGAATCAGAATAAAACCTTAAGAACACTTAACTCACAACCTTCTCTTTTTTTCTTACTGATAATGTAAATGGACAAAACTTGGGACTTCCAGTTAGTTTGCAACTTCTAGAATAGTTTTTCATCAATTTTCTTAGGGAGAAGAGTTTTACTTACAGAGAAAGTTTTCTCGTGGCTTCAATGTCACAGTGAATCAGCCACCTGGGAAAGGAAAATCTGTTTGCAGTGTTAAAATCCCTCCCCTTGATTTTGAGCTTTCACTACAACTGTTTTTGAGGGCTCTATTTTTTGCTAGTGGGGTACGTGTCTGAGGATGAGCTGTACAAAAGCAGAGGTTCTTTTCATTTATTTTTGAAATCATCTTTATCTCTGGGAACAGAGGTCTTCTTCTCCCCTGGGGGCAAAGTGTCTTTATCACTTTTATTTTTGTTAAAACTTCTAATTTGGTTCATAACAACTTGAACATCTGATTTACTTCAGCATGGATGCCTTTGCTCATGTCTATAGTTTGAACACTCTATCTCCCTATGGTTTTTTTCATGAATTACAGGGATATTCTAGTGTATCATAATCAACATGGCCTTACAAAAAGAATTTTAAGATTAAGGCATGTCCTCATTCTCCTCCTATTTGGAACTTGACTCCTTTGTTTATTGAATTTGGTGTCTTCCTGTTGTTTCTTTACGTTTCTTCTCCTTTTCCTTTTTTCTCGAGAGACGATTTGCATTTGCATTTTCAACTTTCATGCCTGCGGATGGTGGTTATATGATTGATCCCTCCGGGCGACAGCCGGAGCATTCGCGGTGATGTATTTCAGGCCACGCTGGGGGCTGTGCGAGGATCTTAAGGCTGTTCTGGCTGCAAGCCTGGTCCCTGCTACGTTCAATTCCAGCCGCAGGGCTACTTTATGCATGGGCTGCAGAGCCGCCCCTGGTCTTAGCCACATGATTTCCCTCGGCGCTGGGATAGCACCCCCCGGCAAGATGACTTGGCTGGAATTCTTCAGCGGCCGCACTGGAGGGGGGCGGCCGGGATCTCAGCAGCCGGGCTAGGACGCGGCTGGCCTCCCCTCCTCCTGCTTGGCAGCCGCTGGGGCCCGGCCCTGATGGGACGGGGCCCCGAAAGCTCCCGGGAAGGGGCCCGGCCCCGCCGCAGAGCCCACCCGGCCCAGCACGACCGCGCAAAACTAGGCCGGGCCAGCCTTTTACCTGTTTCCAGGCCGGAAAAAAAGTTTTTCTCGGGCTTGCCCGTCCTTAAAATGTGTTTTCACAGAAGCGCATTTAACTCTTTAAGTACTTTATCTATGTGTCAATCTTCAAAGCTAGTCACTGATGTCAGGCACTGAAGAAGCTCTTTGCATCTCCTCACAGAAAATTACTTCTGTAGTTAGTTCCTTCCCTCTCAGCCAAAAGTCAATTAATACAAAACCAACACACTAATTTTCTTTCTATGTGACTTAACAATATCCTTGTACTCTTCTTCCAGTTGCCTGCTCCTTCTTCCAAAGATCATGAACTCTGATCTTCCCCGCTGAGTTCCTCCCTATTTAGCCAAGCCAGCACATACAGTCTGGTCCTGTGCCTATAATATTTCCTTCTTAAAGTACATCTAGACTTCTTGGACCCGTTTGGTTTTAAGGGCTCATTGCCAAGGGACTAATTGAACCAGTGTTCTGAACAGGACAAAGTCCACCCTCCTGAAGTCCAATATTTTGTTGACACCCCTGAATATTGAAAACTCTTGTGTCACAGCTGCTCAAGATGGCTCCAACCACAACATCTCCCCCAGCCCTTCTCTGTTTGTAAGCAGCAGATCCAGCAGGGCAGCTCCTCGGGAAGGCTTACTTCCCAGCTGTGTTGGGAAGTTATCTTCACACACTCCAGTAATCTCCTAACCTGCCTCCTCTTTGCTGTGTTAAATTTCCAGAAGACATCTGGCAGGTTAAAATTTCACATGATTTCATGACAATCATGAAACGTCGGTCAACTTATCTTAGAATAGCTCATCCACTTCCCCATCCTCTATGGGTGGTCTGTAACAGATTCCCACCAGGATATCTGCCTTTTAGGCCTTCCCCCTGATTGTCACCCATAGATACTCAACCTTCTCATCACTGTCCTGGAGCTTTGTAAAGTCAAAACACTTCCTAGTGTACAGAGCCACCCCACTACCTCTCGTTCCTTGCCTGTCCCTTCTGAAGGGCTTGTAGCCATCCTATGCAACACTCTGGTCATCCCACCACATTTCTGTCATTGCTTTCCTGCTGCACTCCGGCTCCTCCTATTTGTTACCCATATTGTGTGCATTGGTATAGTTGCACTTCAGCTGGGCTACTGATTTTACCCCTAACCCTGGCATTCTGGCTCTAGGCTCATCTTAAGTGAGCCTGGTCTTATTCCGACCCCCCTGCAAATCTAGTTTACAGCCCTCTAATCAGCCCTGCCAACTCATGGACAAGAATCCTTTTACCCCTTTGAGACAGATGAACCTCATCTGTCCCCAGCAGTCCTGGTATTGCATCAATTAACTCTTGGTCAAAAAAAAAAATTCACTGATGTCACCAGCCTTCATGCAATATGTTCATGAGGTGGGTTCTCCTGTTCATTTCAGTGTTCTTCCCTGCAACTGATGGGATCAAGGAAAACACTAGAGGATCTCACAGAATCACATAATGGGTAAGGTTGGAAGAGACCACGGTGGGTCATCTGGACCAATCTCCCTTCTTAAATAGGATCATCCCAGAGCACATGGCATAGGATAGTGTCTAGGCAGTTCTTAAGTATTTCCGGTGAGGGAAATTCCACAACCTCTCTGGGCAATCTGTGCCTGTGTGTGGTCATCTGCACAGTAAGGAAGTTCTGTTTGGAACTTCCTGTCCATAACTTTCTTCCCTGTCCACCTCACTGTCCACTGATCCAGGCAACGCTTGCTGAGTTTGCCTGTGAGGATGTTGTGAGAGGCATTATTGAAAGCCTTGTTGGAGTCAAGGTAGACAATAACCACTGCTCTTACCTCATCCATCCATCCATCATCTCATAGAAGACATTTAGGTTGGTCAAGCATGATTCCACTTAGGTGAATCCATGCCGACTATTCCTTACTACCTTTTTGTCTTCCATGGGGATGAGGATAAGTACCTCCAGAATGAGGCACTC
The DNA here is from genome assembly GCF_049639895.1 of Pseudopodoces humilis. Taxonomy (NCBI): domain Eukaryota; kingdom Metazoa; phylum Chordata; class Aves; order Passeriformes; family Paridae; genus Pseudopodoces; species Pseudopodoces humilis. Next base: position 42,755,243 of record NC_142203.1, on the reverse strand, counting down.
CATCACCTTTGCTGGGATTGAAGTGAGGCTGACTGGCTGGTAGTTCCTTGGGTCATTCTTCATTGCCCTATTTGAAAACTGGGATGACATTTGGTTCCTTTCAGTCCTCAGGCATCACTCCTAACCACCACAGCCTTTCAAAGATGATTGTGTGCAAGTCAGCTCTCTCAGCATTCATAAATATATCCTGTCAGAGTCCATGGTCTTGTGGATGTCAAGATTGCACAGGTGTTCTGTAACCCAATCCTCCCTTACCAGGAAAGGCTTTCTTCCAATGTTCCTTTACTCTGGCCTCCTGGGTCAGTGATTCCTGAGTGATTCCTGGGTCAGTGATTTCCATCAGTCTTGTCAGTGAAGACTGATGGAAAGAAGACATTCAGCAATTCCTCTGCTTCCTCTGTTACCAGTGTCCCTCCCACATTTAGCAATGTCCCATGTTACCCTTACTTTTACTTTTCTTATTGGAGAAACCATTCTTGTTGTCCTTGACATCCTTGGCCAGATCTAATTCCTGATGGGCCTTGGGCTTCATTGTCTCAACTTACCCTGACAACCTGTTTATATGCATTCCAAGTACCTTCACCCCGCTTACATCTCCTATGTATTTCCTGCTTATGTGTGTGTAGTATCAGAAGCCCTTTATTAATGGGCTTATCTTACCATGGAGGTCTCTTACCCCTTTGCCTGATTTCTTGCTCACTGGCCTGCACTGGGATGCCAGTTCTTGAGCCTGGAGGAAGTGATCCTTGAATGTCAGTTTCTCTTCCCTGCAGAGCCTATTTCTGTGGATTCTTTCAAGAAAATTCCCTGAAGTGGCTAAAGTTCTCTCTCCTGAAGTCCACGGTTACAATCTCACTTGCTGCATTTTTCGCTCCTCACCCAATGAGGAACTCCACAATCTCATGATCACTACCCAGCCAAGGCTGCCTCCAAACCTTCACATCCCCCACGAGGCCTTCCCTGCTTATTAGTGTGGGGTCAAGCAGCACAGCATTTCTTGTGGGATCCTCCACTATCCATGGCAGGAAGCTGTGATCAATGCTTTTCAGGAACCTGCTGGGCTGTTTGTGTTTCCCAGTGCTGGTTCTGCAGCAGATGTCAGGGTAGTTAAAGTTCCCCACAGGAACCAATGTCTGTGTTTCTGAGGCTTTGTGCTGCTTATCAGAGGCCTCATCCACTTCCTTCTCCTGCTTGGGTGGCCTGTAGCAAACACCCACAAGTGTCATCCCTACTAGTCTGCCCTTTTATCCTGACCCAAAAGTTTTTGACTTGCTCATCATTCACCACAAGGCAGAGCTTAATACCTTCCAGATGTTTCCTCGTATAGAATGTTTTTTGTAAACAGAATATAGCCCTTCATTTCAACAACCCAGTCATGTGAGCTAGCCCACCACATCTCTGTAATTGCAATTAAGTCAAAGTCCTTTGACTGCACACATGTTTCTCTTTTCTCCTGTTTGTTTTCCATACTGGGTGCGTTGGTGTACAGGCACGTTATAGAAGTATTTGATTGTGCAAAAGGACGCCCCTAGTCTGTCATGTGTTTACATCTTCAGATGCTTGTACTCACTGAGTGTATTCCCTCTTTAGCCTATTTTTTACCTGCTTGGGTGATCACTGTAGTTCTGCCCTTCCCACACCTCACCTCTGTCAAGCCTGGCCATATTATTTTTCCTCTTCAATTCTAGTTTAATTCTAGTTTAAATCTCTCTCAAGTTAACCCTGGAGTTAGCCCTGCTAACTCCTGAGCTAAAATCCTTTTTCCCCTTTGAGACAAGAGGATCCTGTTTAATGCCAGTGTTCTATAAACTGACCCATGATGAACAAAACCAAAATTCTGATGGAAACACAGGGTGTTACCAAGGGGTTCGTCTGCATGATTTTCTTGACAGGACAGAAGAGAACAGAACTTGTGCTCCAGATCCTGTCTCCTAGTAGTGCCTATTACCTGAGCCCCAGGAAGGCAGCAGACTTCCCTGTGGGCTGGGTCCAGCTGGCATGTAGGGCCCTCAGTTCCTCTCAGAAGAGAGTTGCAACAACTACTCTTCTTTCTCTTTTGCCTGAAATTGTGATGCATTTGGTTTACTGACTTGTGCTGGGTAACACCCCCAGATAGACCTTCATCTTCATTACCATTTGTTCTTCACTATCATTTGTTTCACCCTCAGGTGAGGTATAGCCTCATACCTATTTCCTGAGGTTACCTGTGAAAGCAAGGGAGGTAATTCTCCTGTTGCCCCCAGCTGGGACCTGTTTCAAATTTTCCCCTTGTCTTCTAGTTCCCCTCCTTCTGTCTGATGACAAGAGTGTTGGAGTTCCTCTAACTTGTGCTGGACTTCTACCTCCTACATTTCTCTCAGGAATTTTCACCAGTCTGTTTTTCTGTCAGACCCCGATACTCTTCAGCCTCTCTACTCCCTCTCTAAACTCAGCCACCAGGCTCAGCAGGTCATCCACCTGGTCCCACTGCACACAAGTGTAGTGTAGTGTAGTTCTGCCCTCTGGGGCTAATGCCAAGCTGCAGCACTCCCTGCAGCTGCAGACCTGAGCAGGTGCATGCTTCTGAGGAAGCTTGGTCTGGGTTGCTGTGCTCCTACTAGCAATGGCTTTTGGCTTTATGGAGACCACTGTTGGATCTGTTCTCTTGGGGTAAGTGAAAACCACCTGGTGAGCTCTCCTAATGAGCTGAGAGGGTCACTCTGCCCTCCTACATGCCCTGCTCATGTGAATTTCTGCAGCAAGTGCTGTACCACATCCTTCTGATGTGCCATGTCCTGTTTACCTTACCCACCTTTTCACTGTGCTCCAAGCTGCTCATGTTTGCTAGAGTCCTTTAAATCTCCTTTGGTTGCTCTGGCAAGGCTCTCACCATGTAGGCTGCACCTGGGATAGCTCCTGGACCCTGTCACTTCTCTCCCATCTCTTGGGTTTCCCTGACTCTGGGAACCCCCTACCAGGCTCTTTTGCCCTGTAACTGCCGGCACTGTGGCTCCCATTGTTGCTGCTGTCACTATGTGCCTCCTTGGCTGTTCAGGTCGGTTGATTGCCAGTTGACCTATTACCTTGACATTGTGGTTTGAGCTATAGCTAACAGCACTAATAATGAATAGGAGCAGCTGAGCCACTGTAGTGAGTTTTGGAGCAAGACATGAAATGTAAGGGTCTTGTTTTCCTGGCCATAATGCAAGGTAGCTCTTAAAAGTCTTGTCAGCTGCATTTGTGACCATCTCAACTTTGGAAGGCTGCCATTTTACTCTCTTTCCTGTATATGGTGGTTTCGTTGCTGTTCTGATTTAGTTTGGTTTGTTGTAATGATGACACCCCTGAAAGTTGTTCCTATTCAATAGATGTCACTGCCTATCAACTGTTCAGCACACATTGAAAAGGAAAGCAAGTAAAGTTAAGAAAACCATCTTTTGTTGAATTCTTTTATTAAATATGAAAACCAGAAACAATGTGGTAGATGAACAAATGAGGATGAAAGTAAATTTGTATTCTTTGTAAGACTTTCGCACACAGTACCATCCAATATTAAGGGGAAATTGTACATTTGTGTTTCAAAGATAGTAAAAATCTCATGTAGAATATGTAAGGGGGAGTGTTTTATATTCTCAAACATTGTGTGATTTTGCCAAAAGTTGTTATATAAGGCATGATAAACACATGCTATGTGTGGATGAATTTACATATGGAGAAAAAGGGAAGTTGCTGTGTTTATGGTCATAAGCGAGGGTGTTTAGTTTTGTTTTTTTCCTTATTTGCAGTCAGGTAATTTTCTTAATATTAACCATTTTTCTGATTCCTGAAAGGTGTAACTGTTGTGACATCAGCTGTGGTGGAATTGCATTCACCTATGAAAATTAAAACAACACTAAAACTGGACTTCAGATTTGACTCTCTTACTTTAGTGTTGTATAGTCCAAATTCAAAACAGGTGAGTAAAAGTTTGGTTACAAAGAGTAATCAGCAGCTTTTTGCCTAGAATCCTGGAAATTCTGAACAAGAATAGCTTAATTTATGACAGAGAAAGTGTTTTCTAGCAATAATAACAAGTGTAATGGAAATGAGAGAACAACTATTTTAGTTAAGTCGCTTGGCAGATACTACAGGAAGTAGAATAGCCAGTACATAATATGTGGCATCTTCTGTCATCTGACTAAAAATTGATGAAAATTTATATTAATTTAAAATATAGTTTGGGAAGAAAAATATGCAGAAGTATGAAACATATTCATTAGTTACACGTAGAGATGGATACATGGACACACACAAAATGATGATGGAGAAAGAGTCTTAAATTTGTCAGTAGGAATGCATTTATGTTCACCTTGGTTTAAACTTACAAAACTTGTCACCACATTTCTGACTAAATTTTGTAATTTATTATAAACTTAGGTCTCTCATTTATGTAAGCTTGCTTTAGAAAGACAGTAGAAGGGCAAAACTTCGCTCTTTGAAAGTTTTCTCTTGTATGTTGTTGATTGTGGTTGTCTTTTGAATTAGTAGTGGGTTTTTTAATTTATTATTATTATTGAAAATATCATCAGTTAGAATAAAACTGTGTATCACTACTATATATTATTTTTGTTACCTGTAATGAAATCTACAAATGTTTCATTTAAACAGGTTAACAGTTTGGATCAGAGAGATGACCTTTTGAAGCTTGCAGAATTTAAATTAGTTCTCATGTCAGCTGCTCTGAAAATGTTATCAGATGGTTCAATGAATGCGTCAGTCAAACTGGCAAACTGTACATTAGATGATAAAAGACAGTCAATCCAGAAGGCTACACCAAGGTCTGTAATTTTACATAATTTATTAGAGTTAGAAAAAGAGTTCATAATGTTTTAGTTTAATTAATTTCTGTTAAATTTCTATTAATTAATATTCTGTTAAAACTGCAATAGTTTTAGTGTAGGGGTTCTTAAAGTACCTGTTACTGTGGATTTATGCGTTTCATGTGCCTTTTGTTCCACATATCTTTGAGAGACCAGTGCTAGATACAAAAAATGAAATAAACTGAACTTTAAATATAAATTTAATAAATGTGCATAGAAAACAATTTCACTTCCCACTTTAATGAAATGCTAAGTGAGACTGAGATGATGTTTCGTGAGTAGTAACAAACTTCATTAAAATGTAGTACTTTAGATATGTGAGCAAGTAAATATGATGGTTTGACTTGTTAAAATTATTAACACCTTTTGTTTCCAGTGTATGGGATTCCAGTTAGTTTTAAAGTTATATAAAATTTGTGCTAATGTTTTTATTGGTCATGCCCTAAAATTATTTTTATTGCTTTTTAAGTTTGATATTGTTAATGTATTGCATCTGGAATGAGAATCTTGAATGTTCTTCAGTATTTGTGGCTGGCTTTTTATTGTTTCATTAAATGGCACCTTAATTGTTTTTCAGAATGGTGGAAATGAAACATGGATTTGAAAAAAAAGTTATGGTGGATGTAAACTACAAACAGGGGAGAGATGGCACTGTTCTTGATGTTATTGTTCAAGAGATATACCTTTGTGCAAGCATGGAGTTTCTACTTACTGTAGCAGATATATTCCTAAAGGCTAATGCAGAAAGTGCTGCTGCACAGAGAAATCTCAAGCAGTCATTACCATCAAAGGACCAAGGTATATACACCAGTATACACTGGAGATCGTTTAAAATACGTATTTGAATATCATCTTAATTTTAATACTATGTAAATAATACATATGTATTTAATTATTATTAATATTTAATACTATGTAATTAATGCTATGTAATACTATGTAAAAAATACAATACTCTTTTTATGCTATTTCCTGTGTTAATATGTATAGAACAGCTTGTAACCATTGATGTTGCTTTCTTTGCATCATGGAAATAGATTAATAACCTTTAGTCTTCATTTCCAAATGAAGTCTTGTTTCACTAGAGAAAGAAGATACCTAAAAATGTATGTTTAAAATAAAATAGGAATAATAACGAAGCATATTATATTGTGCTTGCTCATGGAATGGGCCTGCCTAATATTGTTGCCTAGAAATGTAATCTCATTTGTCCACTGATGTGCATTACTTCCTATATCAGAAAACAGACTTTTAGATTGAGCACTTGACATAAAAAATTGGTCCATTAGAGCATCAGAGCAGGAAATATTATTTTTATGCTTCCAGGACTCAAGTAGTTCTCACCAGGTATGCCAAAGCAAGTCCCTGTATTTTTGGTGTTGTTTTCCTGTGCCGTGAATATCATGGTGGTGTCCCTTTCAGCCAGGCCTGCTGTGATTATTTGCTGGTGATCAAAGTCTGAACAGATAAGGAAGTCTTATATGAAAGTGTATTTTTATTTCAAGTGTTTACATTAGGCATCCATAATGCTGCATGATTGTCCTGTGGAAAAATGAGGGTTTGCTACTCCAGAGTAATGTGGAGTAATGTGCCTGGCATTTTCGTAAGACTCTTATCAGAGCTGGCCCGTGTAGGTATGGAGTGAAGCTTATATATTTGTTAATGTCACAGTTAGTAGTAGTGGGGATACTGTTACCCTTTTTATTTTGACTGAGAAGCTTTGTGGAGATTTTTGTTGCACACAAGAGTAATTAGATATTAAATGGTTTTGTGTCTTCAATGAAGAGCCTAGAAATGTCAGTTGCAGGGATTGACAGATTTGCTAACACTAGTTGTGATAGACCTTACCCCTAAATAGGCAAGTCCTCCCTGTAAGTTACAAGAATGAATTAATTTTTGTAATTAATATCATTGATTATAATAATAAATTATATTAATAATTAAATCACAGCAAGAAAATAATAGAAATTGAATCTTTGAACAATTAAACTAATGCAATTTATATTTCTGAAGCATCTGTGCAGCCTGTATCTACGATGGAAGTGAACATTGTTGTTAAAAATCCAGAGATTGTGTTTGTGGCTGATTTAACAAGAAGTGATGCTCCTGCGCTGGTGGTTACAACACAGTGTGAGGTCTTCATTAAAAGTAGCCCTGAAAGGTACAGCATGACAGCTGCTGTTAGAGAGATACAGATGAAAGCATGCCCATTTCTTCCAGAAGAAAGGAAAGGGAACATTACTACGGTGAGTTTGCAGCTGTTCAGTGTATATTTAAAAGGTGCTGTTTAACCTATACTACTAAAATACAAGTAATATCTGAAATGTTCATCATTAAAATGTATAATACAGTATAGTAGTATACATTTACAGTATGAGTAAAGTTTTGTAGCTAAGATTTTTTTGATTTTATTCTTTTTTGTCTAATATGCCTAAAGCAGCATCTTGACCTGTGGCATTGGGGTTTGCTTTGTATGACAAGCTACAATGCAGAGCCCAAAAGAGTAAAAGGTTAATTATCTTTCATATCCCATGTGAGCCAAATAAATAGAGTTTCGTAAGTGTATGCTACGTCAAAAGCAGTATAATAAATTTGGAGTGCTATCAGTCTACCCATGTCCTCAGACCAGACATGAATTTTGAAGAGCAGATCTTTTCAGCTCTCTGTTAATGCCTGTTTACTTACGGAGTGACATAGGAAAGACCAAAACTATAAGCAGAAAGGACTGGGGCTTCCCTTTCATCTCAGTTTCAGGTAGAATCATAGCACCTCAGTTTACTTCTTGGGTATACACAGTCTTTAATTGTACTAAAATGTTAAGTCTAGTCATTTAGAAAGCAATGAACTAGCATTGATAGACACAATACCATGCAAAGTTGTTTGACTTTTATTTTTGTAGCTGGCAAGTGTGGCATAAACATTACTTTCTGTGTAGAAAGCTATTGGCAGGCTTCACACCAAATTTTTCCTCTTACAGGAATATCTTCTGATGGAATCCCTTATCTCAGACTGTAGAAACAGAGAAAAAGACCTGAATCTGGCAGGATGCTTGTGCTGTAGATGGAGGAAAAAACTTCAGAGGACAGTAGTTTAAGTGCTTAAAACAGTACCTTCCTTGAAAGATGAAGAAAGTTCTTGAGGAGAGTCAAAAATAAAAAAAGTTACCCGTAGGAACGTAACTGCTCCTTTTGAAAACATATGTGTAAGCAAACCTCTGAACCCAGGTTTTCTGTAAGCAGTCTAAATTTAGTCTGGGAAAGGGTAATAGTTTGAAAGCAAGCCGGTGAGAGATGCAAAGTCGGAAATACAATTTAATAGGAAAATTAAAATAAATGCAATAATACAGAAACACTGACAGAGTCAGACGACAACCTGACACCTTGCTGGTCAGGACATTGGTAGCAGTCCAATTAAATGGTGGCTGCAATCCTGTTGAAGTGGTAGATGTGGTTCTGTTGAAGGAGTGATTCTGTAGAAGGCTTTGATCTTCCTCTGAAGGTCCAGAGGTAGTTGTGGAGCTCTTGTCCTCTGGGAAATTGGTGGATAAGGCTGCCTGTGATGTTCTCAGATCATATCCAGGTAGGAATGCTTGGTTCCACCCTCTGGGCAGAGCATCACACAATGGGATGATGTAATTTTTGAGTCATGCAGTGAGGCTTTTCTGCCCATTAGCAGAAGTTATCTCGTGGATTATCACAGATGACTCATGGAGAGATAAGGAGCACTGCCCCACTTGGTTTTAACAGTTTATGAAGATGGTAATAGAATATATAGTTTTGGGTACATCTTACATTGTAACCTAAGACAGAAAGTAATTGGGTTGGATGAATTCAGCCTTTTGATGACAAAACCATCAAAACTGAGAGACCTCTAAGATAACTTAGTCCAACTGTCAACCCAGTGTAGGAGCAACAGAGAGATGGGGACTTCAGACAACTCTTCTTTAGAAAGCTATTTATTCCATAGACTAGATTACAGCAGTGGGGGTTGTGGGTCAGCCTACAGCTGCTAGCTATAGGCAAGCCGTGTGTCCTGAAGCCCCTTTAGTTCTGGTTACAATGCATTGCATATTTTTCTTTACTGAGCATCTTAATACATAACAACCAATCAGCATCATAACACAATAGCTTTACATTTATATATATCCTATCAAAACTGCTAAAATTATCATATTATGTTAGTGACTAACCAATCATTCGAGTTAGTAATTTTTTTGTTTTGCAGTGGAAAATCCTTCTTGCTTTGGTAATAAACCTCTTTCTGGCTGCCTGTGCTTTGTTACTTGGTAGAAAGTGTGCTTTGTTTGAAGACCACTTAACCTGTTGGACTTCAGCCATACAACCTCCTTCTAACTGACTAAACCTTTGTTCTAAACCTTCCAACTCAACTAAACCTTTGTTCTCTCAGCTATTTCAGCAACAACTGGCCCTAAAAACATCTTTTTTATATCAAAACTTGCTTTCACTTCTAGAGAACCTTCTGCTAAGCATTCGTATCTGTGAAACTTTTCTACTAAATTTTCATCCTTCCCATTAACCCATTACTACCATGGTCACCCCTTAACCATATCCCCAAGTGTCATGTCCAGATGCCAAGTAGGGAAACTAACCTCTAGATTTAAAATAGCATGAATGATGAGGGGTTTTTTGTGTGTTTCTCATATATGTGTTGGTCTAAAGAGGAATCTCTTATTTTTCATTCCTGAATGCAATACAGAGTAAGAAAAAAAGGTAATTTGAGCAACAGAATAAAAAAACATTATTATAGACAAAACTTCTGTTAGATCAAACTCATTTGGGGAAAGTGTCATCAAACTAATTCAAGGTATATCTGTGCCTCCAGCATCTAATTCAGATATGGACAGAAAAGATGGCAGAGTCAATATGGTTTGCAATTACAGTTTTTGAAAGACTAATCATCTCAGATGGGGATCAGAGAGCAAATTCTCCTGTCTGTACAGTGTCAGTAGAGTCTAATTTCATCTGAGTGCTCTATTAATAACACAGCACCTGTTTTGTTTATAGCATACCTCTGATTTGGTAAACTTCGGCGAGTGAAAACATTCAGGGACTGATAGCGAAACAAAGCTTGAACTGAGTGGTTGTGATTCAGACATATTCCGTTATGTTGTTACTCAGGAAAACTATAACTGTGTCATTGCTGTCTTGCAACTGAAGAACTGGTTCTTCTCGAAAGGCAGAGGCATGGTGGTGCAGCACATTGAAGGCATCTGCAGACTTTACCATAAGAATGGAGTTACTGAAGTGTAATGCTTTTTACTGTGGATGACTTCTCAATCTTTAGTGATTGAGAATGGCTGAGGTGGTGCTTCTAGATATTTGTTTTTTCTTTGAACTTGTCATTAGTGTTCAGATTTCTCTTAATTTTGAATAATGAAATATTTTTCAATTCAATTATCTTTCAGTTTTGAAGAATGAAGTAAGTTTTTTTTCAGTACTTTTTATGTGTACGATTTCAAGGTAAGTTTTTAATTATACTTTTTTCTCTATATGACGTGTGTTTGTTGTACAGGTATTGCAGCCTTGTGACTTCTTCTTTGAAATGAAACAGTCAGGAACTAATCCACAGACAGCTGATCTAACCATTAAATCTCTAACAATAGAAGTAAGTAAACTTGTGTTTGTCTTAATTTTGGGCAAATTTGGGAAGAAACCTCTGAATTGTGTCCCTCCAGAAAGCAAATTCAAGCAGCCCCTCTTCCAACTGGTTCAGGAAAAGATTTCCTTAGAGAATAAGTGGGAAAACCTGTTTATTTAACAAGCAAAGTATCTAAAAGCATAAAAAAAAATTAAAAATATTAACAATAAAACCTCTCACTGTTTGAAGAGATGGCAAATTCAGGAAGTCCTTGTTGTGGGGTGTAGCTTGGCTCACTCAGTCTCGTATCAGTCCCTCTGATGCTGGAAAATGCCAAGGCCCAGGCCCCAGTGGGCCACAGATGTGAGCTCCCAGTGTTTGTCTGGGGTTTTGGTCCAGAGCAGGTTTGAACGGATCCAAGAAAAGAAAGAGAAAAAAAAAAAAATACAGTCCAGGGAGCTTCTCTGCCTCAGCTAGCTAAAAACTAACTAAAAAGCAAAGGAGAGCTCTCTTCCTGTCCATGCTGCTGACAACACAGTCTGGAAAGAGATGCAGGGGAGTGAGTGCAGTTTCTGAAAGCAAACTGCAGCTTCTTCTTTCCCTCCTTCCCTCTCAGAACCTGTTCTAAAGGTGCAGAACTTAACATCCAGCATAAACAGAACAGACAGTTGGGGATACAAACATCATAAAGTCACCCCAGGACAGTATTGTATTTTTAGTTTTCTGCTTCTCACTCAGCAGGCTATGAAGTTTCTTCAGGAATGACTGAAGTCAGGAATTGTTCCTGTTCTTCATTAGAAGAACACCTACCTGTTGAGCATGTCAAAATGAATAAGATTGAAAGTTAACAACTGTGCCACTCTGCTTCAGTTTTGAAATCTGTGCATTATAAAATGGCTGGTATGCAGAGATACATCTTGAAATGCTAGGATAAATCATTGAATGATGTAGTTTAGAAAGCTTCCATCAGGAAATAAGGCAGGGGTGGCAAATCTGAAAAGATTGAGCTATTGCTTGTGGAAGGGGAAGTATGTTTGAATGAGAGTCCTGTAGAAATTGGAAGTGTTTTCTTTTTGAAACATACTTGTTATACTTTTGTGACTGAAACTAGCTGTTTCTGTACTAGAATCTCATTTGCAGTTATTCCAATTTCTTTTCTGTAGGTTTCACCAATAATCATAAACACAGTAATTACTATTACATCAGCTCTTTATCAAACTACAGAAGCAACAAAAGAAGAGATTAGTCAAATTCCTCCTGATTTGTGGAATAAGAAAGATATAAAAAACCTGAAAATGTGGTTTCTAGAAGAGACTAATGAAAATGAAGATAAAAATCCAAACACAGAACTGGTTCCCACAGGAGAGTCATTGAAAATTAATATAGAATCTGTTTTTCTAACACTTGAAGCTGGGGTTGGGCACAGAACAGTGCCAATGCTTTTAGCCAAGTCCTCATTTACTGGAGAAGTCAAGAACTGGAGTACTCTAATCAACCTACATTCTCGTCTTGAGCTAGAGGTGAGGAATCTTACAAAAAGGAACAGAAGTTTTCCTAGGATGCTAAGCCTTATTGTCTAAATTTTACATACATGTTATTTAGACAATAAAAGAAAACCCATATATTTGATGACTAAACTACAGATATGTGTTGTGGGAGCATGATGGGAATGATGGGTTAAGATAGCTAAATTAAAATGAAAATCTGATGCATCAGATGTAATGTTAATTAATGGCACAGTAATTGGTGTTATGCAGCCTCAAATTTGCACTCTTTGACTCCTAAAGACCTATTGCATTAGTGTTAAGTGTTGGAATGGCAATTGGCTAAAATATCTAATAATTTTCAGTTAATATTACAGTAGAATATGTGTTGTTTCTAAAGAATACAATGTGGTACAAATTTTGTTCATAAAACATCCAAAGTGATTCATATTTGGAAATTAATGACAAAAGTCAGTGATTGTTGTAGGTAGATTCTTCCTTATTTATAGATCTTTTGAATTCCAGTGCACCTACCATTTAAGCCAAAATTATATTTTAGTGGCACAATTTTTACCACTTTCTTGGAACTGGGACTTTGCAGTAGAGATTGCCTCATTTTTTTCTCTAATGCATTTGTTTCATCTTATGGTAGCAGCTGAAAGTGCAATCTGATTATGAATCTTTTAGATTACCAAAATAATTAATATACTTGTAAATCAGAATTTTATATTTAAGTTTTACTAAATTCCTAACTGATTTCTGGATTTTGATAGGTACATTATTTTAATGAGATGTTTGGTGTGTGGGAGCCTTTGCTTGAACCTCTAGAAGTTGAGAAGACTGACTTATTCAAGCCATGGACTCTTGAAATCAAGGTATGGTTTCCAAAGCTGAACTCAAATATCACATTACAATACCTTAGAAAAAAACAAATGCTCTCCACCTTTAATTTCTGAGACTAATCTAACAATTTTGTTCTTTCTTGTTGGTTACTGAGAGTTTTTTTTCCAAAATAGTAAATGAAACCAGCTGTTCTACAAGGAAAGATCTAGACTCACAGATCTCTTAAATACTGTTTTTCAGGTGGCAGATTTTTATTCTAGTTGCACAGGGTTATCAAAACAGCTTTATATCAGCTTGTCCTATTAGGCCATAGCCACTGCACTGATTCCACAATAGTATGTGTTGCAGAATTGTGTTGGAAAAACTGATAGTTGTTGAGTAGCCCGAAGAGTATTGTGGGAGTAGTGCTCTTAACACTTCATTTTCATCTTTCATGGAAATAGACTAGGTTCTGTTCTCAAACTAGGTAAGAGGTTATCAAAGGATGGGAGGTACTTTTTGTTTGTCCTCTTTCTGTCTTAACTGTTTCATTTCATTGTTTCCTGACTTTTTTTCGAAACTGTTCAAGTATTTTTAGCCTGAGAAGTTGCTCAGAATTGAAGACCCACCCTTTTCCTAGGACTACCATCAGAACCTTTCGACAATAATAGCCTCAGAAGGATAAAGACTAAGTTACTGCAGTTAAGAAACTGCAAATTTAAAATACCCCCAACAATTTTTCAGAAAGGTACAAGACATAATACAAAAGAGAGGTAGAAGATAGTGAGTCAAACCTCCTCATCCCGATATGAAATAAAAAATTTAGAAATACATAATTTCCAAAAGTTTTGAAGGCTACAGAATATATTCCATCAGGATTTTTTTATTTTTTCTTTCAGCCAAATTAAAACAAAATAGGTATTTGATTTGGAAACACATAACAACTAAATTTGGCGACTGTTTTAACACTAGGAAGTCAATTATGTGTAACATTTTACACTTTAACTTCAGTTAATTTACATTTAACTCAAGAGGTTAAGATGAATGTTCTCACACAATATTTATTGAATATGTTAGTATATATTTTCTTTACTTTTGAATAATCATAAATTTAGCTACTGTTACTGGAATTTCATCGACTTCCTGAATATATTATTCGCCTCTTGTCTTATTCTCTTCCTCTTTCATTTTTATTTGAGAATAAAAACTTAAACAAAAACAACAAAAAAGAAAACTCTGTCAGGACATAGAAATAGGAAAAGGAGACATAGTGAGTCTTAAGGTGAAACTTTCTTCTACAGAATGAGTGGTCATATAAGAATTCTTTAAACATCTCCTTTCAGATGAAGAAGGCTAAAAAAGCACTGTTTGAATCAGATGATGAAGAAGAAGAGAACTACAAAGTTCCAGAATATAAAACAGTAATAAATGTTTCCTCAAAAGACCAGCTGAACATTACACTGTCAAAGCTAGGACTGCAAATGTTGAGTAACTTGGGCACGGTAAGAAAGATTCCTTAACAATGCAATGTAAGAATTGCCTGATGAATACATGCAGAGATCATCTTGGTGAAGTCTTACTCAGTATGTTTGTTTTTTATTGATTCTTTGCTTTCTAGGCATTTGCTGAAGCAGCTAGTCAAACTTCAGACATCTTCAAAAAAGACCGAGCACCATTTGTAGTAATAAATTCTTTAGGAGTTCCTATCACAGTCTCGCCTAGTGATTCCTTTAGTGTCCTTAATGTTGAATTTGGAGCAAAAATATTTCATTTAGAAGACAAAGAGAGTTTAAATATGGAATTTGTCAGAACTAGAAATGAGAGTGACCAGTTCACAGCAATGACAACCCTGTGTAGCAAGAGATTTTACATTCAGATCTGTAAGTTCCAAAGTTCATGTATCTTCTGTTTTTGTAAATATTTATCATGCTTAATACAGTGTCTTGTACAAGTCAATTAATTTTGGAGGACAATGTAACATGAAAGGGATGTCTCTTTGAATTCTAGATGCATGGCAGTATTTGAAATACTGCCTTAGCTTTTACAGCTGAAAATTATATAATTTTTGCAGCATAGGTTTTCTACTGCAATAAACTATTTATGTAATAATCTTTATTGTAGTCAGATATTCGTTTGCATTTATATGTTATTACAGAATTCAGCTGCTCAAAATAATTTGTTTTAGAATTGAGTACTGTGTATATGTGTGTTTACAGAATTTATTCTTGAGAGAAATGTTTTTAAGAAAAGATGGTTTTAAATAATTTTAAACAAACCATAGTTAAAGCCAAAATTAACATTTAGCTATTTTTAGTGGTGTATGTGTTTACAGTTTGAATTGATTTATTGTAGCAATTGGCAGTTTTTCAAACTTGACCATTTGATATATTAATTGAGTTGCTTTTACAATATAAGACCTGTACTCTGTTAATAAGCCTTTACATCCTGTAAACTTTTCCTGTGAGGCACTAATTTTATTTGCAGTAGCAAAACCCACTTAAATATTTGAGTGATGGACAAATTTACTCTTTTCCTTGTGGCAAGGAAAGAATCTTTGCTGTTTCCTTAGTAGCACTGTAAAAGCAGTGTATAAAGAGTGCTGCTTGTACTTTTTCATCCAGAGGGCAGTTTTTTTATTATTAGATTGAGTGACACGGAAAATTCTACTGAATACACATTTTTGTCTTTCAACTCTTTCTTTGTGCTCCTTTTGAGTGTTTCATGTCTCATCTTGCACATTCTAGGTCCTCATAATCATTCTGCTGTGGAGAAGATTCCATTGACTAAAGTGGGTCGATGTATTTACAAAGTGAGACACGAGGAATCAGGCGTTGAGAGGTCAATTGTCAGTCAAATTGACACGGTTGAAGGAAGCAAGATGATAACTATACGTTCCCCTGTTCAGGTCATTATATATCCATACATTTAATTTTTTAATGACTGAAAATAATCCTGTCATCTTTAAATAAACATGAAAAAACAGATTTTAAAAAGTTACCTGAATGGTCCATATAACTTTGCTTTGTGTTTGATTTTTCAAGAATAAAAAGCATTTTCAAAGTGACAGATGGGTTGGATGCAGGTGGACATCAATCAGATTTTGGATCAGGATCATTCATTAGTAATGTTAACTAATACTGCCTCTAATTTTGGTCTTGAACTATTTGCTTAGTATGAAGCCATCAAATTTCTTTTAATCTTACCTTGGTTCCACAAGTTATCCTTCAGTCAGGTTATTTAATTTTATTCATCCTGTACCATTGATATGTTATTTTCAAATTTAGTACAATGTCATTTGAAAAGTGAGACCTTCAAGTGTCTATGTCTTTTGTTTGAGTAGTATTTTTGATAGATATTGTATGGTTTATAACTACAGTGAGGAATCAGATATTACAGTTCAATATATCTCTGTCTCTTACAGAGGTAGTGTTCGTGTTACATTTCAGTTAGTTTTTTTTTATCAAAGTGCTTTATGATTTGATTAATAACAAAATTTACTGTTTGATTATTTTCTGCATTTTTTTCCTAAGAGCTAATTAATGCCATTCAATTAACCACATAATAAATAAAAAAGAATGTTTGCAAGAAAACTAGGTGCCCCAGGATGGACATTAATGACTTAACCTTAAATTTTTGACTTCCTTTATACTTTCACTATGGATTTTTGAACCTTGTATTTATTATATTTTTAGGAGACCACTGTTTGGAATGTCACCATATAGTTGAGATTTGCTTGTCTTTGGTTTTTCAAAGTCTTTTGTTTCTCCTTAAAAAGCATTTAATAAACAAAATATAGCATTAAACTGCACAACCAAATAATTTAAAAGTATTTGCTCTTTTAGAGACAGTTCTTCTGAAATATTGAATGGTGTATGGGTAAGATGAAAAACAAGACTTCTCATTCTTGCTTTATTAAGCTGAAAATACTTTGTCTTTACAGTTTTTCCTAATATGTGTTGTTGCATTTTTATTTTACGTAGATAAGGAATCACTTTTCAATCCCGTTAAATGTTTTTGAGGAAGGAAGATGTTTAGGGACTGCTTCACCAGCAAATGAATTCAACATACCCTTTTCTTCTTACAGGTAGTTTATTTTTCTTTTATAGTAGAATACATTTATACATTTTTAATTATTGTATCCATACAGTTATGCAAAAAAATTGTTTACCTTTGCTACTTAATACTTAAATAATACTGTGCTGTCTTTGTTGGGTAGGATCTTCTCAGGGCATGTAGTCTGTGTTAAACAGAGTACTATTTCATTGTTGAATTTGAAGTATTTTGAAATCCATTTTTATGAACAAGTTAAATTATCTAAGCTACTTTAAAAATCTGAGCTCAGGTACTTCTGGAACTTGTAACTTACATGATACACTTCTTAGTGGGTGGTGTTTGGTGAATTAGTGCAGCTTTTTTTTTTTTCCTGAAAAGGCTTCTTTTGATTTTTTGATTGTGAAGTAACAGATTAAAAGCTATACACTTAAACTCTTTCGAAGATGTAAAAAAAGATTCATCAACCTTAGAAAAAGTTGGCATATAGCATAGCTATGCTATTATCACATTCAAGCTAATAACAAAACTGCAATGAGTTTGAATGTACGTTTTAGCTGAACTGTCACCAAGTTTTAGGTAGGTAGGTTTGCTTTGATCGATTTTTTTATGGTTGCAGAGACTTCCTTCTTCTGTTTTCTCCCAAACACTCATCTCATTTTTTACAGCGAAAGCTTTGCATCTTCTTCATTACTTAAGTTATGTTTTACTGTAGATTCATTAATTCATTGATACTTCTAACCACCTGTATAAGATTTAGTGATGTTCCAGTTGTGTAGATGAGTTCCACTAGGCAGTCAGGAAATGTGTTAAAACAAAAAAAAATCTTCATTCAGAAGCAGGTGTATTAAATTCAAGCCATTGCCTTATGAAAGCCATGTGTGTAAATAATCCATGAACTAACTTGATGATTTACGTGACTGAAAAGAGGAGCATTTTCTGCATGTTTTAGGAGTAAGTTGTTGATGCAGACCTTTAGCTTAGAACAGGAGCAGAGTAGCACATGTAAGGAAATTCGGTAGTTTCTTCCTAAGAATCTCCAATTACTCTTTCTTTGTATGGGAAGCATGTGGAGGTATGGAGCAAAAAACCCCAACTGTTACAAGAGTATGAAATTTTGGGATCCAGTCCATAATTTGATTCCTCTTTTAATCAAGATAAAGGCGGGCAATGAACTACTGCTAGAAATCTTCATAAATACAAATATTAAAATGTCCCTGTTGCACAGTACTTTTTTATAATTGCAGCATTCAGTCAAATATTAAGTGTCTAAAAATGTTTTCATTTACAGATCCATACTGAGTTTGCAACCACTAGCCAGTGAAAACGGAGTGGGTGGAGAATATGATATGTGTGAAGGAATTACATTTGATGAAATTATGAAAAATGTTGACGGTTTGTTACAAAGGAAATGCCAGTCTGTGAGGTCAACTAACCACTCACTTATCATCAATATTGTTCCTGTAAAAGATTCATTGACAACTTCATTAAGTGCAGAAGATGAATGGGATTTTCCATATGTTGTTCATTTATGGCCTTCTGTTCTTCTCCGCAATCTTCTTCCTTACCAAATAACTTATTCCGTGGAGGTAATTACATAATGCTTGAATTCTAGTGATGTTTCCCACTTATATTGTGAAAGCTAGTTGAAATGAGACTGGAATGAAGGGGTTCTGGTGGAGTATTTGTGAAGCAAGTTCACAGATCAGGGCAAGTCTTAAATAGTCAAAGTCTGTATTTCCAGAATTTAAATATTATCATAGAATGTGAAATGTGCTGTTAATGAAGCCATACTTTAGATATGTATGCTAAGTGAAGCTTAACACTGTACAAGGTGGGCCCTGTGAGGGTCACTCAGTTGCTCAAGAGCAACTTGAGCCTCATTAAATAGTGCAGCATTTTCTGTGAAGACTGCCTCAAGTGGATGACCCTATTGTTAGCATTTTATGTACAGTCACTGACTTTCAGCAGTAGCTTTTAACATGCTTTGAACAAGTTCTCACAGACCTGCCTTTTTTCCAGGTTTTGGCTTGAATTTCAGTCTATTGCCAGACTTCAGATTCCTTCCTGATGAAATTAAACAATTAGGTGCACTTTGACTGTTAATAGGTATTCTTTCCAGTGTCAGATGAGAGACAGTCTTGCGTAAAAGATCTAAAACGTGTAGTGTAGACATTGATTCCTCAGCACTGTATGTTTCATTCCATGGATCTGGTATAATTGTATCCCACTCCTTATTGATGTTGCTTAGGATAATAGAAATACAGTTGGGAGACAGATTTTTTTCAGATGGTCTTAATATTTAGTATTTGAACTCAAATAATAGAATCTAATAGTAAAACTTCATCACAAATAAACAATTGCTGGGACTGTAGCTTGTACCAAATGTTTGGAAGTAATAAGCTCTGTATGTCTTTTACAAGTTTAAATTTAGTGAAGAAAATGCTGTGTTGAGGAAATTTGTCATTTAAGAATATTTGTGTGTTTGAATTTGGTGATAGACGGGCTTTTTGATGTCGAATATTGATGACCATGCACTTAGGTTCTCTTTTCAAAATGTTGTTTTAAGGTAGACATTTAGGAAAGTAACACAGTTAAATAGTACAAAAGGTATTTCAAAATTATGCCTAAATAGCTTGTATCTTAATTTTTAAAGCTAGCTAAAAAATAAAAGTTGATATGAATTTAGTGTGTGATCATGTAAATGTATCCTGTTTGGTATCTGCTTGTCTTTCTAAGGGAAATGGGAACAAATATGACACTCTACAAGAAGGATGTTCAGCCCAGATTCATAATGCAGTCTTGGACCAAACAAAACTAGATTTGCAGTTGCTTAACTATCTTGATCAAAACTGGAGAAGCGAGTACCAGATAAAAAGCAATCTCCCTGATATCAGCTTCACCACATTTCACTGTGTCACAGAGCTGGATAAGACTGAACTGGATATTGCTGTTCATGTGACCTACACAACTGGGCAGATGATAATAGCAATTCACAGTCCTTACTGGATGGTGAATAAAACTGGTCGAATGTTACAGTACAAAGCGGATGGTATTCACCGCAAGCATCCTCCAGATTACAAAAAACCCCTCCTTTTTTCTTTCCAGCCTAAAAACTTCCGTCAAAATAACAAGGTATTGTATTTTGCAAACCTGACACCTCTGTACTCCCTCATGTTGTTGTGTGAAAGCATTTTTATATTTTAAAATGTATTTACTGTATTCTATGCTCTGTGAAGGGCATGAAACTAATATCTCTGTCTAAAAACAGTGTTCTAAATAAGCGTATTGTCAAATATGCTTGAGATAGGAAATTTACATTATCAGAGGTGTTATTAAGGAAGATATCCTCGCTTGAAAGAAGTTCACTGAGAAGTGTTTTCTAAATAAAAAAAATCCTTTTACTTTTTAACCTTAATAAAGGTTCTTATTCCGAATAAGACACAGCAATTGTGTAGGATATGTAAAGCTGTGGCATTTGAGCAATGAATGCTACTTGAAAAACTACTACTTGAAATGGTGGTTGATAGATTGATTCTGGGTTAATAGAATGCTAAGGATTCTAGGTTATGGCTGAGGTTCACCATATGGATTTCCTGATTTTTTTAATACTGAATGATACTGATGGATGTATATGAGAGAGATTACAAGAATGCATTGATTTACCTTTGAAATTTTAATTACAATATTTTTTAAAGAATCCTTATGTGATTGCTTCCTCTGGAATATCTTATACTTAAAATGCTTATTCCACATGGGTTATAACTAAGCATGGTAGAAAATATATTTGTGAGATGATACTGGCAGTTGTTACGTCTTGACTTTTTAATAGAAACACCTGTATTTATATTTATGTATACTTTATATATATATAACTTCAAATGTTTTCAGTGAATTGTAAATTGAAAATTAATTCAGGGGACTTCTTCACAGGTGCAGCTTAGGGTAACTGACAGTGAACTGTCTGATCAGTTTTCTCTGGACACTGTTGGAAGTCATGGTTCTGTGAAATGCAAGAGTCATAAAAAGGAATATCAAGTGAGTTAAATTTATCTTTCAAATTCATTATTTTCAGGAGCTATAAATGGGGTTAAAAAAGTGTACTTAAAATAATGTCTTTCTGTTCACAGGTTGGTGTCACCATAAACAATAGCAGTTTCAATATTACTAGAATTGTAACCTTCACTCCATTTTTTATGATTTCAAATAGAAGTAAATACACTTTGGAGGTAGCTGAAGAAGGCAAGGAAAAGTGGATTCCCATTGTTTTGCAACAGGTAAACTTATAATGGAACCTATTCCAAGTTGTGCCTCTTAAGGAAAAAAACTGGTTTGAACACTCACTAATGGAAAACATGAGCCATATCCGGTGTTCTGTGACAATGCCTGACTACACCATGCTTTTTCAACCAATGATCTGTGTCCTTTACCATTTCTCAGTATTGCATTCGGACATACTGTTAAGATGGCTTACATTGTACTTGGAATTTTTTATTCTATCACCTTGTGTCATAAATAGTATGAGAAAAAGACCTCTACTATATTATATTATTGTTGTATTATCTCTCTGCAGTGGCATAGAAGCTTCTGCTCATTTTAGCAGTGGTATGTGGTAGAATATTTTGGCTGACGTGCTATGCATGAAGCCACTGTGGTATGGGAAGAAATTCCCTAGTGTGGATCAGTTCAGAGAGATCCAAGTGGTTCTTCTGGATCTAGTTTCACTTCTACTTTTAAGTGCTCAATGCATACTTCCTAGAAAGGGATCCCTCAGGCCACGTGGTGTGTAAATGGGTTTAGGGCTTTTGTCTATGCTGCAGAGACTGTTGCAGACTGGGTATGCACCTTGTCTGTTTGCACTGCAGTACCACACAATGACGTTTTGTATGTGTGTTGAGTCTTGGGGGCATCACGCCTTCCTGCAGAACATGTAGGAAAAGCAGCACTTGTTTGGGGTAGTGTTGGAGGTTTCTTAAAGCTGGAAGTGATCTGTAGTGCCTTCTGGGAAGAGTGAAATCCTTCCCCTTACCCCTTGACAAGAGCATTATCCAAAATAGAGTTTAGCCTTACAAATAGTGTGGTTGAAGGCCCAGTTAATTTCCTGTAGAATCCTAAAAGTGCAGGACTGTTAGGCTTGGAAAAGATTTCTAAGATAATGTATCAAGTCCAACCACAAACCTGGCTCTACTTAAATAAGTCATCACAAAAAGAGATCCCCAAATGCCACATCCACAAATCTTTTGAACACTTCTGGTAATGGCGATTCCACCACTTCCCTGGGCAGTCTATTCTAATGACAGACTTCCCTTTGGTGAAGAAATTTTTCCTCAGCCACTTTAAATGTCCTCTTGTGCAATCTGAGGCTGTTTCCTTTGGTCCTGATGCTTGGAGACCACCCCCCACTTTGCTACATCCTCCTTTCAGGCAAGTTGTAGAGAGTGGTAAGGTGACCTCTGAGCCTCCTTTTCTCCAGACAAAACAATCCAATCTCCCGCAGCCTCTCCTCCTAGGACTTGTGCTCCAGACCCTTAAGCAGCTCCATTGCCTTTCTTTGGACACACTCCACCTCAATATCAGCATCGTAAATATTCCAAGTGATTACTAAAAATGTTTGCAAACCAAATTGCAAAAGTTAAAAAAATATATTCAATGAGATTCCTAACCAGATCTTTCTGTTACTTTTTTGTTACCTTCAGTACATGCTCCTTAGTTGAGTATATTATCTTTAATGATACAGTCATTAAAGATGTGCCATTGAAATAGCATTATTTCAATTACTGAAATTGATATGTTCTTCCATTGTGATTTTTGTTAAGGGTGCATAAAGATGTTTAGATCTTTAGATGTTCAGTCAGTTCAGCTTCAGAAAGTAAAGTTTCTTTATAATTTTCAAAAAAAGTTTCTTTGCTTTTACTCAACACTGGACTTAAGACAATGACATTAGCTTACACGTTCTATTTGCTAATATTCTTATGTTCCTCTGAACCAAACTTTTGCTTGGCCTTACATAGTTGTTGAGATTTTTGCATTTCTCATCGAGTTTATTGATAAAGGTCTGAAATTACTATATCACTATAATAGTGTTTGTGTAGTGGTATGGACAACTTCATATCTAATTTCTTGCTCTTAGGAAATGTGATCAGATGGTAATACTTCTTGTTTTGCGGCTTATATTTGATATATCTTTGCTCTTAGAATAAGCCAGAATATTTATAGAAAGTT
The DNA here is from genome assembly GCF_049639895.1 of Pseudopodoces humilis. Lineage (NCBI taxonomy): Eukaryota > Metazoa > Chordata > Aves > Passeriformes > Paridae > Pseudopodoces > Pseudopodoces humilis. Next base: position 42,732,229 of record NC_142203.1, on the reverse strand, counting down.
CTGCAATTTCTGCAAAAACTACTCAAAGGTAATAATTTTGAAAGTTGAAGTATATTCAGTATATATCATCTCTAGGTTTCCCATGTTGGCTGTTTTATTTGTGTGCCTACAGGATTTTCTAGTTTGTCCCACAAATGTCAATGTTTCTTAGATGTTTCATAATTGTATTGATTAATCTTAGTCTTCTTTTGGTAATAAAGTATCCATGGAAGACTTGTGGATCTTAGGATCACTCCTAAAAACTTTTAAAAGGTTAGATATCACAATTTACCAAATAGAGCAGAAGAATCTGAATCATCAGAAGAATCTGAATCCCCTTCTAAAGCCTGCTTTCACATTGTGTCAATATTTTCCCCTTTGATAGGCAGTCTCTAAAAATCCATGTTGTGACAACTTGGTCTACCAGGGTTGTTCTTTTGTGATTCAGTTGCCTTATCCAGTGTGTTTTTCATCTCTTCTAACTGTAGGTAGTGTCAAGCCTCTACTGGTCTGTCTTTGGTCTATCTCTGTTCTTAATCCAGAACAATTTCTAGGAGCAAGTTTCCATCTGATCCTGCTGCTGAGATGGGGAGTTCTGCTATTCTTCTAGTCTAGATTTTTTTTTTTAACTAATGATTGTGATTTTTTTGAGTATTTATCACATAACTCTTAGATTAGGTTGATTTTCAAAACATGAAGTAGCTTGCTGAAATGTTAATGAATATTTTGGCTTGCTTCTTTCTTCCAATATTCTATTTTTTGTCATTTTAAGTAAGGCAGAGACTTTCCTGCTGATTTTGTTTTTTAAATTGACTCTTCTTTCTTAGTGACGAATAATTTGTCTTTTCAGGAAAAAAAGCAATTCTTCTAGTTCATTCAATTCAATTAGTTCTCTCTCAGAGAACTTATCTTCTCTGAGACATCATCCCTCTCTGGAAAGTAGTAAATACAACAGAAATATGCATCACTATTTCTAGAAAAATCCATTGATCTTCCAAATTTACAATAGAGTTTGATGAACAGTGATTAGTGTGCAGTGGCTTGCTAAGGACAGTCCTTTTAATTATGTATAGTGCAAGGCTGTTGATCAACAGATATCCTTAGAGAAAGAAGACATTGCTGACGACTGCTCATAAGACTACTGCTAAATATAAATTGAAGATCCCACTGTGGAAGCAAAATTGTATAAATGGAACATCTAGTGAAGCACTTAACCAAATGTGTGGTAAAAGGCTTGAAAACAACATCATTATGTGACACAATCTGTGGCTAAAGTCTACTACAAAAAATTTTCAATTCTCCATAGTTGATTCTGTAATGTCTTGTTTAGCCAATCCTGTTTACTTATTTGGTTTGGATTTTAAACTTCCATTTACTGTTGACTGATTCTTCTTTAATTTCCTCTGGGCTCAATTAATTCCACATTGAGAATTACATGCTGTGTTTTATTATAGTTTACAACACAATTTAAATTTCCTTTGTCTGTGGGATACATGTTGATGTAAATAACACCTTCAATCTTACAGTTTAACTATATTTTTTTCCTTTGTCTTCCTGCTTCCTGTGGTGTGAGAAACAATGGGAAAGGGAACTTAGTGGCATGGTAAGTTAGTGAACTAGTCTTTCACCACTGAAGAATTAATTCCAGAATTCAGATGCAATTAAATATGGATATCTCATTTCTTAAACTATGTTAGAGAGAGAGAAAAATGGTTCTAAAATTTCGGATGCTGCATGTCAACAGTTTGAAATACAGGAAAGATGTTCTGTTTAAAAAGATTGGCTGTTCATAGCTGAGTTACTGTTAGTCATAGCTCGTTCTTGTGACAGAACTCAATTAGTAAGAGACTTTTCATTAGTTACAATTAAAACTTCTGTCTTCTCTGTCTCCTGGTTGTCTCCATTTAGCAAGTAAACTCTTGAAGAGAGATTGTCTTTGAGATTTTAAAATCCATAATGGTTATGATTTCCATTGTGAATGTGAGTAGCAGAATATGCTCTCTGATTAAGCTGCCTGATGTTTCATATTGTGTCTTTTATACCCACGTACATATGTGGGTATAGGTACTTCTAAATATATGTGAAACACTTCTAAAAGGACTGCAAGATGTCTTGTGTACTCAAATTACTCTGGTGTGGCGTTTATGCTAATATTACGTTTTGTCATTCCTTGTCACTGTAAGATTGATTTGAAATTATACTTCTTTGGAAAAAGGTCAGCTAGTGGAAGAACAGTTTCATCTTTTTTATTTTACCAAGCTTGGAATTTTCTATGTTGTAGCTATTTTATACTCTGGATTTATGTACTTCATTCATTTTAAATGTACTTCTTATTGTGAATATGAAGTCTTACTTTTTCCACTTTAGCTTAACTCCTCACTTTCTTCACTGTAGTCTGAATAATTTCTTGACTTCCTTCCAGTTTATTATATTCAGGTAAGTAATAACTTACAGGTTTTTTTAATAGGGTTTCTGATGCTAATTGATAAAATTTTGGATGGAATTTAGTAGATGAATTTTGGACTATGTGAATGGCATTTAACACCTCATTTGTATTCTTACTTTGAAATTTCTATTTTTCTTTTCTAGTGTATTCCCTTTTGGCCTGAAAATGATGCCAACAAACTGCTTGTTAGAGTTGAAAATTCTGATCTCCCTCCAAAGAAGATAAATTTTGATCAGCAAGAAAGCTGTCTTTTACTGCATTTGGACAATAAGGTAATAAATTGCCTTCCATATTTAGATGTTAGGTAAAACAGCATAAATCACTTTTTTATTTTCATTCTCAAAACTTTGTTTTCCCATGAAATCAAGTATTGCAAAACCCTAGCTGAGGAAAAGATTGTTTATACAAATACATTCTCATACTCTATTTTTCATGTGTGTATAAACAGATGTAAGTAGGTATTCTGTTTTAAGCACTTCTCTGGGGAGCAGTTCTACAGGAGCTAAAATACAGCTTGTTTTGCAGGTATTCTTTGTGAGAAGTACTAATATTAGTTTTAAACTAACACTGAGTTGGTCTGAAAAGTAATTTTGCACTAAATTTACTTGCATTTATGTTGCAGATAGTCTCATCTAGCAGTAGTTTTTAAGTAGGTGAATGGTTTTTGAAGTATAATGTTCTTGAGGGCATGAATGTGTATGCTTGCAATAAGGAGGGTTATTCTACTACCAGTCTGACTTTTCACAGCATGGAACTCCTGCATAGTTTTAATTACCAAGTGTAATACCTGCCATCTAGTATTTAGATCAAGGAAATATTTTGAAGATACAGAAAAACAGCTATTTTTACTACATGAGAGTTTCACCTTGTGATGAGAGGAAAAGCTTTCAAAATATTTAGATTACATTTGCTTTGCTGAAAATTCATTCTGCTGTTACTTACTTTATAATTTTTACAACTGATAGCTTGGAGGAATTGCAGTGGATGTTAATCTGACTGAACATTCTACGGTGATTACCTTTTCTAATTACCATGATGGTGCAGCTCCATTTCTGTTGATTAACCATACCAAAGAGGAAATTATTGAGTACGGACAAAGGTACGTATGAAGGGGCTTAGTTTGGATGTTTGCATGAAGACATGTGAACTGTAATTTTGTAGTTTGTATATTGTAAGCATGCATTCTCTAAAGAAGCCTGCTTTAAAGAAATGGCTCTCAAATTTTGTCAGAGCACCCAAAAATCTCTTGCTTGGTAAATTGAAAAATGGTAAATCTACATTCCTGATGAGGGGGCAGTGGATGTAGTTTTCTCAAATTGTGCAGTGCCGACTGTGCAGAATAAGTAATGAAGGAGATACAGCTGAAAGCATGGGTTAAAGTTACATGAGATGTGAGGGGGTGAGAGGTAGTTATGTAAATTTTGTCAATCTAGGATGAAACTAAGATAATTTTAATAAATATTAGTTTTCTGCACAGAGTGAATATTTACTTCTGCACTTGCACACAGTTACTCTGTTCTCTACCTGTAATCACTTTGTAATGCTTTGCCACTGTATGCAGATACTGTGCAATGCTGAGAAGTGTATACCTGCAGCATTCTACACTTTTTTCTACTCTTTTTTCCCTTCAGTCAGTCAGAGCAATGTAGTTTAAAGATTTTTACTTGGAGGGTGTAAGAGTTGCTAGTCAAATCCTGTTTGCTTCCTGTTTGCTTGAAGAATGATTGTTTGATTTGTTTTTTCTCTGTAAAGATTAGTAACTTTTATCTTTTCAGATGAATTGTGGGCATTCATTGTGCTAATTTAATTAGAACAGAGTACAGTATTTTGAGTGGAAGGGCCGATCATTTAGCCCAACTGCCTGACCACCAGGTCTTATCAAAAGTTTAAGCATGTTATTAAGAGTATTGTCCAAGTCAAGGGCTGGGGCATCTCCTGTCACTCAAGAAAGCCTATTCCAGTGTTTTGAAATAAAATTGTCGTAATGTCCAGTCTGAACCTCCCCTGCCACAGTGTGGATGCAAGGGAATGGTTCAAATCACTGGATCCCAGCAAGCAGAGATCAGCATCTCTGCATTTCTCTCCTGGGGTAGCCTCCTTTCAGAGAGCTGTAGAAGACAATTCTGCAAGTTTTTAACTGTGTGTGAGGGGGAATGGAATTTAAAACACATTTTTCTGAAAATGTTCATCACAAGGGGCTAAAGAAAATACTGTACTACTGTATATACTTCATTTTTAAAGTATATGTGTCTATTTTAAAGTACATGTTTTTGTATTTAAGTATATATTTATATAAAATACATATAAAAGTATGTATTTTAAATCTTCATTCTTACTACTGAGAATGTTCTGAGAATGTTTTTGTGCATGTTTTTTCATGCATAATGTTGTTTTTTGTTCTGTTTTCATTACTTGAAAATATAATTAGTGTTCTTGTTGAAATGCTAGAATGCAAAGGTCACCAACACAAAATATTCACTGATATTTTTAAATTTAAAATTACTTTGTTCTAGCTCCCTCGGTGAATTGGAAGACTGCCTTCAGCCAGATAAGGCAGTGTTGTATACTTGGGCAGACCCAACAGGATCTAGGAAATTGAAATGGAGATGTGGAAATAGAACTGAGGAAATTTCCCCAAAAGAGGTACGTTTTTTTATCAGAACCTCATTTTAATGAAGTCTACTTTTATATTTATATTCCATTCATCAGTGTATGCATTAAATTTTGTGTTTAATGAGTATGATCAGCAGTCTCATATATGAGTTCCAATCACAGAATGGTAACGATGCTTTGTTTGCCAGAGCTTGTGCCAGTAAGCAGTCTTCAGCTGAATAGTGTCTGTGTGTGTGGTGAGAGGCTGTCATAAGGCTTTGTCATTACTTTTTTCCCCTGTACCTTAAAATATGTCTTCCATTGCTGTGTTGCTAAGACTCCAGCATTTTTTTGTGAAATAGAATGATTAATAGAGTTGTAAAAACTTTTTCTGTCTTGTTTATAGGACAAAATGGAAATAATCAGTGTGGATTCTAGAAAAGCGGTCTATTTAATGTCGTTTTATGAAGGTTTGCAGCGTATTGTCCTCATCACTGAAGATGAGAATGTATTTAAATTGACATATGAAAGCGTAAAAGCAGAACTAGCAGAACAAGAAATTGTTCTGTCTTTGCAAGATGTTGGAATTTCATTGGTTAATAATTATACAAAACAAGAGGTGTCCTACATTGGAATTACAAGGTAACTTACTTTGTGTACAACAATCTAAAATGTTTAGCTTCAGGTACTTTCACTCTGTGAATTTCATTTTGGCTTGTGCTGAAAGAGCAAAAAGAGGTCTGGGTTAATAATATTCAAACCCAGTCACTATATTTTCCTGCTGTCAAGAGATATGTTTTTACTGTATTTTGTACTAATGCATATGCTAACTATGTTTAGATGCATGTGGTTTTGGAACATATATTTGTAATTCTGTGTGGCAGACTTCCTTGAACAGAAAATACTTCCTGTCCATCTAGTTTGAGAAGTGATAATAGAGTTTTAAGGAGTAAAGTCTGTGAATAGTTTGTGTCAGTGGGTTTTGTTATCTTCACTACAGAAACAGCTGAATTCTGCATTGGAAATTTTGATGCAAAAGCTTGTAGGTCCCTTTAGTTTTGGTTGATTAATTATGGTGACCCAGGGCTTTACTGCTTGGGTTTCCTACTATATACATTTCAAAGGGAAGTAGAAAAGAAATTGTGTAATAATTCAGAAATGTCTGCCATCATATATTTGGACAGGAGCTCTTTGCAACCATCAAGGGACTCTTGAATATAATTGCTATAATCCACTTATTTTTATTCACATTTATGAGGTTGACAGAGTGAGAGTTGTTTTTATCTTGATTAGTTCTTTGCACTGTACTAAAAAACAAACGAGTGTGAACTTTTCATACCCATAGGCTTCACTTAGTCACATCCATCATTTACTAAGAAAATTCCAGTCCTTGCCCTCACCTGAGAAACTGTGCTCTGATATTTAGACAATGGAAACACTCCATTAAATGTGGCAGGTAATTGCCGAGATTCACAGTAGTATTGAGATTTCACTGAATTGGTTTTTCTTTGAAAGCAGTCATCCATAGTCATTAGTCTAGAAGTGCTTATAGTAAGTTTTGTTTTCTTGTCAAACCCTGATGAGGTGTTAAACTTCTTGAAAATGGATGGCCATACTGATGAAATTGGCTTCTTTTTTTTAGGAGCAGCAAAAAACCCCACAACCCAAAAACAAAACCAGAAAAGGCGGAAAGAAAAAAAAAAGGGGGAAATTCTCAGCAATCAAGATAGTACTCATTTTTGTAGTTGTTTTTTTATTGTTTTGAGCTTCAGCTAACCTTTTTTTTCCTACCATTGATGTGTCTCAACACAGACACAGATATAGCTAAAAGAGGTTAGGTGGTTGTGTCTGGAAAGGTACATATTTGTAGGCAATAGTTTATATGCTTTTTATATGCTTCTTATAAAAGTTTATATACATGTAAGTTTATATACATAATTTATGGGCTATAATTTATGGAAATAAGTACCTTCTGCCTGCCTGATAGTGTTGGTTTGTGCCCGATTTTGTGCTTTATGTTTGACTATAAGGTGAAATCAGGCACAGAGTTTCTCACAGAAGCAGTGGGAAAAAGTCAAATACCCTTTAAGGCTGATGAATTATTTGCATTAATAAAACTGAGAGACAGAAGAAAGGCTACATTTCAAAAAAACCAAACAGAAACAAACCTAAAATTCCCACCATGAAATCAGTAGAGGAAGCATGTAAAAGAAAATCAACACCTATTGGTTTTAGATGGAAAGACTAAATAAATAAGCTGTCAAAAATAAGATGCAGTGCAGGAGGCATTTTGTCTTGACTTGAACTTTTAAATTTCTAGTAAATTTCAAATGTCAAAATAAATGCAAGACTATAAGTGGAAAACATAATTGAGATTGTAGAACGATGGATGGTAGTACTGCTGAAATTGAGCTTCCTTGAGTATCACTACATAACCATTTTCATCAAACTGGGGATTTATACACAGACTTGTTAATTTTTTTTTTTTCCCATCATATTGGAGAGACTGGCTTCTGCTTAGTGGCAAGAGGGCAGTGCATGATTTGGGTCGCTTATTTGCTACAGTAGAGCTTTATGTTGTGATTTCTCATTCCCTAGTTACAGCCTGTTAAAAGTCACACTAAAGTAGGTGTGGTTTTGAAAACTTGTTTTCAAAAAGCTAATCCTTCTGTTTTGGTTCTTTGTTTTGTTTTCAAAGTTCTGATGTGGTGTGGGAGACAAAACCCAAGAAGAAGTCAAGATGGAGACCAATGAGTGTTAAGCAAATTGATAAATTAGAACAAGAATTCAGAGATTACAATGAGCTAAGTCCTTCAGAAAATAAGATCATTGAGTTGGAATCTAATGTTTTGGTAATACTGATAGCTCTCTAATTATATTGCTTATGTGTATGCGCAAGAAAGAGATAATATATCAATTTTGCTGTCTTTGATAAAACTTACGGTGAAATTTGAGATTATTGATTTACCTACTCCATTTGAAAACATTTCTTTACCTCTGTATTAAAAAAATGCAGGGAAAAATCCATAAACTTTTGATATCTTGGTACAGACTTTTTGTTAGTGCCTGATTTTGAAATGGAGGTGTAACATTTTTGTAGGTGGTAGTGCTAAATATGTGTTAAACTCCAGTAAGGAAGCTTTGCATTTGGTTCATATATTGTATCAGTAAATGTGTTATCAGTTTGGGGTTGGTTGGTTTGTTTGTTTTAGCCTGAAATCCAATATTTTTAAAACTGCTTATTGTGGAATGATTTAGCTGTCATTCAGTCCCATAAAACTGAAAAAGAAATTGCAGATGGAACGTAGAGGCGCATTATGCTCCAAATGCTCGGTCCTTGTCAATGGATAAATTCTAGACACTCTGTAGAAATGGTGCTGTAGGTAAATAAACATTGGATAGCTAAATGATCAAATTTTTATTTCAGTCATAGTCCATTACACTGTGAAGCTTTTCCTCTAGGTAGCTATGTATTAAATGACAGTAACCCCCAAATAAAGCACTATTTTGTAGTTTCATTTCTATTGAAATTTATGGGCAAAATTTGTTTGCTTTAAATAAAGGAAAATTATGACATCTAACTTAAAAGCTGCGGTACTTTTACTGCTGAGGTTTACAATATTTGTGAACATTGTAAATTTTTAAGTATATTATATAAAGCAGTATTTTAGAACATACTCGACATAGAACTCGACATACCAAGTTTTCTTTAATAATAGGTATGTTTAACTCCTAATGGAGTGAACATGAAGATTCAACAGCCAAATGAGATTCCTATCAGAAGAAATTATCTGCCAGCTTTAAAAGTGGAATACAGTTCCTCTGCACATCAGAAGTCTTTCAGAATCCAAATTTACAGGATACAAGTGAGTCATATCGAAAAGTAGTTGTTATTTATTCTGAAAGAACGTTTATGGAAACTTGGGTTCATTTCTAGAATTGGAATTGGATTTCTCATGTTCTCAATTTAATTGTAATCATTGGCCTTTACATCAGCGCTTCTCAGTCTTTGAAAATACTACTTAAGTGCTTCTTGGAAAAAAAGGAAGACAACTATGACTGTTCTGAAAGAAATACTTGGCATTCATCTTACTTGCTTTTTCTTGGAGCATTTCTGTTTATCAAGTAAAAGGAGACGTGAAATTTCTTGTTTTGCTATGCTCAAGATTTTCAAAACAAATCCTTTGCAAAACTTTTGTGGACCATTTGAATGGTCAATTTATGGACAATTTGAAGAAATATTTCTAAATTATTAGAATTGGATTATTAGATTTTGAAAATCAATATATTTTAAACACGGTAGTGGCTTTTTTCTGCTTTTGTATTGGTGGAAGGCCGCAGGTAATGATCATATCTGAGTTTGTCCTGATTTTAAAATATTTCACTATTGAAAAGCTAATGTGCTGCACCTTGTCCTGTCCTTACCCCTACTAGATACAAAACCAGATTCCTGGAGCCATATTTCCCTTTGTGTTCTACCCTATTAAACCTCCAAAGTCCATCACCTTGGATTCAGGTTTGTTCTAGTTTAACATAATCCTTCCTTTTAAAACAGTAAGATAACTTGCTTGTATCGAAGTTAACCATCACTTTCATCAGGTGAAGTCTGCATGACTTTTCTGACTACAGATAGTACACATAATAATGGTAGAAGTACCATATAGGTACCTGTACAAAGAAGATACACAGAAAACCATTTCAACATTTAACAGTTTATAGAAAAGAGGAAAATGTCTTTTATTTGTCATTATCATACCTTTTAAGAGCATCTTTTTGGCACATTACTAAGTTGATTTTGGCAACATATAACATGAAAGTTATATAAGCTTAAAAGGAGGTTTTCAGTTCAGGCCACCACTAAAATTTAATGCTGGCTAATATATGAGAAGACTTGGCTGTTTATAAGATAAGTCTTGTTAATTTTGATGGTAGTGAATCTGTTGCACTTTTTCTGTGCTACTTGCATTTGGAGTTTTGGGGCAGTGAGGGTACTTACTTGCCATCCTTAGTCTCCCACTATTTCCCTACTGCTCCAGTGTCATGGAATGCATGACCTAGTAACCTATCTGAAGTAATCTTAACCAGTAAGAAAAGAAATGTGCCTAAGCTCAAAGTTGTTAAGTGAGGCACCATTTATAAGCTCTCCAGATGGTAAATTATATTTTGTGTTGTTTTGTATGGTTTATGTATGCTTTCTCCATTGCTTGGAGCATAGAGCTCAATATCACTATACTGTGTGATGTAGTCTTTTATTATTTTTTTCGTGCCAAAGTTACTTGGAAAATCTAAGTAATATCAAAAGAATTCATGTTGAGACAAAAAATACTGTTTGCAATTTTATTCAGAAGCTAGTAGGATGTCAGTTGTTCATTCTAAATATGACTGGTTTTAAGCTACAGTGCATGAATCTGCAGAATTCTTTTTTGTTTAATTTACAGTTTTGTATCAGCCACTGGAAAATTTTATTCCATGATTAAGGAAATTATATAAATCTAATATTATATCAATATTAATTTGCTTTTAAATGAAAATGGCACATTTCCAATTAAATATCATTTTGGTGTTCCATTTCATCCTTCCTATTACTTTCTGTTCCTGCTCTTTTCCCTGTCTTAGCTGTTTGCCAGTCATATCCATTATGTAATCCTGTTGTGCAGGATTAAGAAAACCCTGCATGTATATGACATTTTCATAAAAAAACTTACAAAGTGTTACGTATATCATGTAACAATCTGTGCTGATCTCTTTTTATTTGACAACTTCATAGCACCAAAACCATTTACTGATGTCAGTATTGTCATGAGAACTGCTGGACACTCACAGATATCTCATATTAAGTAAGTATTTTGACATGTTCCATCTCAATTACTATTGGATATATTTAATCATGCTTTAAAATTAATATTATTATAGAGGCAAACATAATGAAAGGTAATGTTAACACAAACTCTTTCTTGGAAACTCAGAGCATTTTAACAGAGATGAAAGCTGTGTCCTTTATTATCCACATAATTGAAGAGTAAAGCAATGATTTTTAGATGTCTTTTTAATTCATATTTTTAGTCATCTTTATTTAGAAAAAATATATGTAGTGTTGTTATATACAGTGTTAAATGCTGCTATGTGTTTAAAATTCTTCTGGTTACTTGGAAATGTGTTTATCTTAAGTGGGAAGCCTATTTTTCATCAGCAATGATGAATCCCTCAAAAAAAAAACACAAAAAAAAAGAAAGAAGAAAACCAACAACAAAATACAAACACACACACAAAACAACAACCCAAAACCCCAAAACAAAAATCCACAGCAAAAAAAACCCAACAAAACCAGTACCTGAAGTTGTGTAAGTGGTCTAAATACCCTATACTAAGCTTTAAGTATTAAACATTTTTGTAGAACACCTTATTAATTACTTTTTGTTTCATGTGTAGGTATTTTAAGGTTCTGATTCAAGAGATGGATCTCAGATTAGATCTTGGCTTCCTGTATGCAATTGGTGAATTCTTTACACAGACTGATGTGCCAAGTGACCAAGAGGTAGAAACCTTTAGTTGTTTGAAGATAAGAAGATTTAAAATTTTGAACTATTCAACTTGTATTTGAAAAAAATTAAAAATTATTTTCTAAGTCCACATCAATGATTAATTTATGTGAATCTGGGAATAATATGAAGCTATGAGGTTTTTAATTACTGTTGGCTGAAACAGTGACTCCTTCCTTTATGCTCTTCTTGTATGCTATGCAAAGAAGTCTTTAAACCTTACGGTACAGGGACAATGGAGAGGAGTTTGTACCTAGGAGGATATAATTAGTCCATTTTTTGTATCAGTGAAAAATGACTAGTAGTTTTATGTACTCTAAATTTTGAAGTGATATCTTTTTCAAATGCATTTACAGCTACAACTTTTCAAAAAGGATGTTGAATCTCTTCAAGAAGAACTAATGAGTGTGTCATCAATGGATACATCACAAATCAGCTTGTATGAATACTTTCATATCTCTCCAATTAAGGTATTCCTATTTCACATTGCAGACTGAGTTTGCTCTCTGAAAATTTTTAGAGCGCGGGATAGTAGGCTCTGGAAATAAAGATTGAAACAGCTGATTGAAAAAAAAGGTGCCAATAAAGTATTTCCAATGTTGCCACTAACTTACTATTGCATTCCTATGGCTTTCCTTATGACTTAAGGTTTTTTTTCATTTTATTATTTAAGAGTTCCTTGCAAGATGCTCTGGTTTGTGTGCACACAGTGTATTATGGATTGGAGAATGACATAATTTCTAAAAAAACATACATAACCAGGGTAGGAGATTAGTGTGTAGCTGACATTATTACAACTGTAATAGGACTTCAAGGTCTCTGTAACAGTTCTTAAGAGAGTCTCTCATCTATCCATGGGAAGTAGATCAAAGAATGATTTGAGTTTCACCTTTTGGCAGTATCTTGTGAGATGTTAGAAATTACATTTGACAAGGAAAATTGCGGGGAGGAAATAGGAGGGAATAAATGGGCTTGAGGTTTTAGTGAAAGATTAGTCGTCTTTAATGATTATGTATTGAATGATAATGATTCTGCAAGGTGAGCTGTGTATCACTGAAATGTCCTGTAGTTACGCTCTTCTATAGCATAATGAATGTCGTGTGATATTGTCTTCAGAGAATCAGAAATAGGCATAACTTCCTTTAATCTGATTTTGAAAACTGCTGGATAGATTTGTACTGTTTTGTGCTATGAAAGCCATTTGAACAATTTTCCTGAATGTTATTCTGTTCTGATTTCTTTGAAACAAATGCCTTGGTTATTTCAGGTAGGTACACAGGTAGGATTTATGTGTGTATTTGGCACCTGCAAAACTGGTATTAGTAATTATTTGTTATCAAGCTTTTGTTACATTCTTGCTTGGACAATGTACTTCGTTGTCATTTCTGTCTGCTTTGATTTTGGGTATAAATTAGAGAAACTAAATGTTATAAAAATGAGTTAATAATCTAAATTATAGCTAAAAGAATCCAGAAACCTTTTATGAAAACATAAGTAAGCAGTTTCAAGTTCTTGTTTTCTTAAAGGTAGTTCAGATGTTCAAAGTTGAGTTCAAAGTTCACTTTGGCTTTAAATGTCAGTGGGCTTTTTTTTGGCCTACATTGTGTATTTGTATATTCTGTTACAAAGTCAGACTGGTTTCAGTCAGACTGAAAATGTCTTAACTCAATTTTTAAATCATCGAAAAAATTATAAAGGTAGAAATATCATGTATCTAACAACTAACCATGTTATTTCCCAATCTCATTTTTATCCCTCAGTTACACTTGAGCTTTTCACTCAGTACGGGTGGAGAAGATAGTAACAAAGAAGAGAGAAAGAATGAATTGATACCATTTCAGTCCCTGAATCTCCTGCTGAAGAGTATAGGGGCGACCCTTACAGATGTACAAGATATTGTCTTTAAGTAGGTTAAAAATATGAATGTAAAAAGCACTCACAAAGTTTATACCATTATTACATCTGTTAAGCTTTACTTCGTTCTGCATAGTAAGGATTTACTTTTTCTCTCTTCTGTTTTTTTTAGGTTGGCATTCTTTGAGCTCAGGTATCACTTCTGTACTACACAGCAGCTCCAGTCAGCAGTTGTAAGGCATTATTCAAAACAGGTGAGAATAAGAAAATATCAATATCCCAATAAATTCCTATTTTGAAAGTGCTACTGTGCACTTTGATTCTATTAAACTAATAAAATTACTTTCATTCTTGTATCAATGTACAAAGGTTAAATAAATGCATACAAACCAATTACTCATTGAAAGAATTTTATTGCTTTGCCAAATGGCATGATAACAAAACAGCTTGCTGGAATAGATAGGGGAAGCAAACACGATGGAACTCTGATAGAACATGATTGGCATTAAAATACTAATGCATTTTCTTGGACATTAGTACTATATGAGTCATATAGTTCTTTCTTGGCTTTTGTGTATTGTTGAAAGTCCTGTCATCCAGTGGAGAGAATCCAACAAAAATACTTTTGCATAAGATAATTAGTCCTCTTTTATCCATCCATCATGAATAATAAGGGACTACTGAAATGGTTTTAATTACTGTTTCTTGCCTGACATAATATGGTTTACTCACTGATTTTCTTATCTTTTTAGTACAACTATTTTTACTTTTCTGCACAATTTTGGGGTTTTTATATTGAACTCAAGTTTTTTTCCCTGTTTTAATCTAAGATCCTACACTGTTTGCCTTTAAGTGTAATGTAGGAAATATTTTCACTAATAACTATTTTCATTTTAGGCTATTAAACAGATGTATATTCTTATTCTTGGCCTTGATGTGTTGGGTAATCCATTTGGTTTCATAAGAGGCTTGTCTGAAGGAGTAGAAGCTTTCTTCTATGAACCATACCAGGTAAAATTCTCTTCTGCCCTTTTAAGAGTAGATAGATATATACACTGTATTGGAAATCTACATTGATACATTTTTTGGTTTTAAATTTAGATTTAGAATTGAAAATTTCAAGTGAAATGCCTGGAAAACACAAGTGACATTAAAAAGGACAGAGAAGTCTATTCAACATAACTTCCAAAAGGCCGTTTCTTACAGTTTATACCTTAAAATAAATCTTTCTCTGCTTCTTAAAATAAGCAGACTTCAGGGATTTAATTAGCATTCTAAAATTGTCTGTCTTCCTGTCAAAGGAGCTTTTGCAGGTGCTTTCACACTTTATCACTCAATGTCAACCTGTTTTCCTCTTTGTCACATATAAATACCAATAAAAATATAAGATTAAAAAATATATAATGCATATATTCAAAGGTCATCATGAATGTATCATTTTTTTCTCATAGGGAGCCATCCAGGGTCCTGAGGAATTTATAGAAGGAATGGCACTAGGATTTAAAGCACTGGTAGGGGGAGCTGTTGGTAAGTTTCAGCACTGTGATGGTGGTTTTCCTAACAATAGAGGTAAGTATTTGTAAATTGCATTGGAATTTTAATCTGGTTTGTATTCCTATAGGTGGATTAGCGGGAGCTGCCTCAAGAATCACAGGTGCTATGGCAAAAGGAGTCGCTGCAATAACTATGGATGAGGATTACCAGCAAAAAAGGAGAGAAGCTATGAATAAACAACCCACTGGTCTGAGAGAGGGTATCACTCGTGGTGGAAAAGGACTAGTTTCTGTAAGGAGGAAAACAAAAATTAATTAATTCATTTTTAATTAAAAAATTAATTAATTTTATGCAGGCAAGAGTACCAGAACACTTGCTGTGTTCACCAGAAGGTTGTTGGTTTTCAATTTTTTTAGTTAGTTTTGTTTCTTAACTTTAATTTTGGTTTTTTGCAGGTATAGAGCTACAATTGGGTCATAGTTTTACAGAAAAATGCAGGAGGATAGAAAAGAAGATAGAAACTGTGAAGCAAGTGCCTCTGATTCTCTTAGCTTATAGTGAATTCTAGAATACTCCCAATATATGTACTTTGAGGCTATTCACCAATGAAGTAGAAAGAAAAATGTTAAAAATGAAAAATACTATATGGAAGCATATTTGTAATGTCTGTTTTGTTTATCTTGGTAGGGTTTTGTAAGTGGCATAACAGGAATAGTTACAAAACCAATAAGAGGTAAGTTTGGTGCATTAACTTGATGCATTAACTGTTTGCATGATGGCAAATTTTTGATATTTGATGACATGTTTTCTATCAGAGTTATAAAACTCTTTGTCAAGATTTTATATTCCTACTGACTTATAGTTTAAATGTTGTTTACATGAACTTCGTGTGGAGACTACATAGTTGTATATCAAATAAAATTTGTAATTAAATGGTTATAAAATTTATTAATATTTTAAGAGAAACGCTGTGATGTATAATGATTTACTGCTTTTAATGCTTTCAGGAGCTCAGGAAGAAGGAGCAGCTGGTTTTTTCAAAGGTGTTGGAAAAGGCTTAGTGGGAGCAGTAGCTAGGCCCACTGGTGGAATCATAGATATGGCAAGCAGCACATTTCAGGGTATTAAAAAGTAAGTAAAAAAATGTACAGAAAATCATATGGCATGAATGAGACAATAGTAATAGTAGTACCTTGTGTCTTTATATCACTTCTGTGTTACTTATGTAACAAATAGGTGGCTCTTTAAAAAAATACACACTTGATATAATTTTAAAAACACAGACACAAATCTCAGATATTTCTGGCATTACAGAAAAAACTAGTTTAAATATCTCAGCAATCAGAATTTCTTTAGCTGATGATTTTTAACTTTTACCCCAAATAAGCAGGAAAAAAAGGACTTCTCAGATGTGATGGAAGTTACTTTATATATTACTACTACTTTATGAGTTCCAAGACCACTAGATTATGCCAGTCTCTATGTTAAGAGTGCATTTAAATACTATGTTAGTCTCACTTTAATAAATTCATTTTTTATTGGTGTAAAAAACATGCTCACGGTGAGAGACTTCTCCAGGGTCAGGCTGTTCAGGGATAAGAAGTTTATTATTTAGGTAGAGGGTGGAAGAGATCCGTTTACACTTCCAATCGCAGTGTAAACATGCTCAGAGAGGGAGAGAGAGAGTGGAGAGATGAGTCGGGGAGCATGAGGGAATAAGGTAATTAAAGGGGTAGAGAAATCGGGGTAAGAGCGGGGAGTAAGAAAGGAAGTTAAAAGAGGGGAAGAGAGCAAGTTAAGAGATTGAGAGGAGCGGGTAAGAGCAGAGCAGAGGAGTTAAGAGAGTAAGAGGCAAGCAAGTGAGAGAGTAGGAAGAGGTAAGAGGAGGGAATAAGAGGTTAAGAGAAGAGAGTAGAAGGGAATTAGAGAGGAGCAGAAGTTGAGAGAGGGCAGACTAAGTTAAGAGAAGTAAGAGAATGAAGTTCTTGTTAATACATTATATCTTTTTCTGTGGTGAATATTCTAATTCTTAGTGACCAACCAGTATATGACACACATTCTGTAGAATTTACATATAGCCTATAAGAAGTACTACATTACCATGCAGTGTTACATTTTAAACTCTAAAAGCTACTCTTCAAATTCTTCTCTTGCTTAACCTTTGGATTCACTATCAGCAGAAGGATATTGTTTAATCAACAGGGACTATCCTTCAGCTGGCTAGGCTATTGTTCTTTGGTTATATAGTAACTAGCACTCAGTACCCTATAGCTCGAAGCTAGTTTTCAATTCTATTTCAATCCTAGGTTTCATGTTTTCATAATCTTTTGCTAAACAATCATATTTGTAAGGTTTCCCTGTTTCACCTTCCCCAACAATTGTTGAAGATAATCTCACACTGTTATAGGCAGTGGAGGAGGAGACAGTGTTTTGAAGAGGTGCTTAGTGACTTTAGATACAATTGTTCAGTGGCCCTGTTCTTAGTGATTTGGATCACTTATGTTACCATAAGAGTGCCAGTCTCTTTTGTTTTCCTGTTTAAGTTCTTTAGCGGAGAAATGCAAGAAAAATATCAGAGTGAAGTTTCTATATGGCACAGTTGTCTTTACTTTTGAAGTACTGAAGTGCAGTAGTTAGACACTAATTAAGCATTAGCAGGCATGTGCTGCTCTGTGCCATGTAATTTGATAATAGTGATTCTCAGAAATAGATTTCTGATGTAATGTCTGTTACTATGCAAAAGTGCATATATAGACAATGATAGTTTTTGCACGAGTACTTCAATTTAATTTATATACAAAATAATTTAGTTCCTTAGCTAAATAGTATAGTTGAGTAGAGATCTTGACATGTATCTTAAATTTTCTGCTTTGTCAGGGTTGCAGATTCATCAGAAGATGTGATAAGCCTGCGCCCACCTCGCTTCTTTGGTGAAGATGGAGTTATTAGACCTTACAGGTTAAGAGATGGAACTGGAAGTCAAATGTTACAGGTGAAGAAAATGAAAGATAAATTTTTGACATACATTTAAACTCATCTTACATAGAAATAAATACTTTAGAATTTCCCACTTCTTAAATTCCCATTCACTTCTTACCGTGTCACTCAGTTTCTTAGGCATGTAACCACATTGGGGATTTGGCTGCTGTGATACAACTTTTGAGGAAGACAACATAAAGTAAATCAGTATATATATAAAAGTTTATGCACAGAGAATTCTGAAAAAAGAGAAAGGTTTATATGTGCAAATGAAAAGTTTTCTGCCATTAAATGTTATTTTTTTGTGAAAAGTGTTGATAAATACACAGTTTTTTCAGTAATTTTATAATACATAGCTTAAACAGTGACTTTTAAGTCTCAATTTTATGTAAAACAGCATAAAACAGTTAGAAATAGTTGTATTTATGTCATACTGAAGCCATTGAAAGAGCATAAGCAGTTCTGAAGTGGAATACTGTTTGCAGGAAGTATATGCTGAACAGCACTTACTTTTTAATGATTCATCTGCCATTTAAACAAATTTGACTCAAAAAATTCCCCTCAGAAAGGAAATAATTTCAGTTGTGACGCACACAGCTTTCTGAGTTTCTGAGTTTTTTTCCTTTTGTTAGAAATAAAATTTCTTTCTAGAAATGTTCAACCATAACAAATAAAGTAGTAATTAGTGTTTGCATAAATTTGAACAGAATTTGAAAAATACACATGGGAGGTTTCACAGTGTGCCATGAAAATGTCATACCAGAATAACCTTTCTGGAGAAGTAGATAAGAATAAAGTTGCCTTTGGGGGAGAGCATTTTATGACTCATTTTGATTATTGCCACAGCTGTTTGTTCCATGTTGAGTTCCGTTCTTGTTTCTGTTTCTCCTGCATTTCATTCATTTGTCATTCATTTTCTGGTAGAACAGGATTGATCTGTTGGGGGCCCCTTAGCTGTATTCATTGTTCCATTCACTGGTGATGTAGTTCAGCAGACTGTGAAAGTGCTTTGATAATAAACAGTGTACCTGTGCCTTTCTTGTAATGAGATGGCTTTAACCTGGCTCTCCAGTTTATAACTGGAGTTATAAAGCGTTATTGCCTTAAATACCCTCTACTCTCTCGTAGTTAGAAGCTACTACTGACGGACAGCATAAATTTATTGCTGATCTTTATCCTCTTTTTGTTAAGAAAATAAATTTTTAAACATCCTCTTGTCTGTTTTTAAGTGTATTGCTAAAACAAATGCCAGCAAAGGGTCAGCTCTAATGAGCTGACTTTACATTGCTTTTGCTTCTTAAATTTGTACATTTTTGTATTTTGTGGTTTTTTTCTGAGAAACCTTTACAAAAATCTGCCATGTAACATGTTATTCTAATTTTTCTGTATTGTATGGCTGAGTACAGTACCTTCCATTATCCAACTTAAGAACCACTAAGGTGTGGCCTTGTGTAATGTCTTTGATGTTTTGTGATGGGAGCCACCATTTAAAAGTAGCTAAAACTGAAGAATTGTTAGCTTCATATTAGTTTTTGCTATTAATGATTCCAAAGCATAATACTCTTGAAGAAATACTTTCAAAGCTCCAAACAGAGTAGACAGTCAAATCAGAAAACAGAGATTTGCATAATTTTTCTCCCTCAGACATTAAATTCTGCTTTAGGGTATTTGGTGTCTTAATTTAACAGTTAAATGTACTAATATTTTTGGTTCTTAATGTTTGTGGTTCTAGGGCTGTTAATTTGTTTTTGCATGAGACTCAGTGTATTGCATGTCCACTACTGAAAGAGTTTGAATAGAATAATATTTTCTTATGGATAAAAAGATTCCTTTCCCCTTTTGCAATGCTTCTTTGCATACAGATCAGGTGTCTGTCCCATTGTGGTCGCTGTATTGTAGCTTTTCAACAGATTACAGGATTAGGTTGGAATAAAACTTCTTTTGGTGATTTAGAGATTTTATATGATGATCAAAGGAAATAAGATATAGGTTATTTTGTATGCTCATACTGTCCCCTAAACTTAGGATGTCACTTCAGAATTTCTTTGTTTTCTGTGATTTTATTTTAATTAACAAATTTGCCAGGCAAACTAGTACTTTTAAACTAATGCTTCTGCTTTCTTCTTCCCTTACCATGCTTTCAGAAAAGGCAGGCCTACAAAGAGTGGACTGTGGCTCACAGTAGTAGTGATGATGATGACAGTTAGGATAATGTGGACTGTAACTGATATACATGGCCTTTGTCACATTCTTTTGACCTTTAAGTTTTAAATGTTGCTGCTATAATTCCTGAGATATCTAAATCTGAGATGCTATAATTGCTGAGAAATCGGGGTTTTGTGATAGTAAATTCTTACTTTTTAAACTGTGAAAAAAAAAATGTGGGGATAATAAACTGTGTGATGATGAGTGCTAGGCAAACAAGCAAATAATATAATAAATATAGTCTTACAGATAAAACCAGACATTAGGTAAAATAATATTGAATATGAAGAAATAAGTAATACCATGACTTAGTGTTTATTTCCAGATGTATTTTTATCAGCTGTGTTTAATGTTTTTTTCATTTATAAAAGTGTTTAACAGGGTAATTTACTATTGCTTTTAATGTGCTTAGTAAAACTTTATTGATTTGTACAGTCCTTATTGGTGTTAAAATGCTGTTTGACTGTTTTTGCACAATTACTATTTCAAAAGTATTTTGTCTGCTTTTCTTCCTAACAATAAACATGTCTAAAGTATATCTGAAATGGATTCATCTGTTCTGTTCCAACATTGTTTCTCATGTTCCCTGAAACTAGATAGTGTAAGAACACTAAATGGCTTATAAAGGTATTGAATAGATAAAATACATATGTTTTTCAAGAATTCTTATCATAAACCTTTAATTTTTCATTTATCACTTGCTTTACCATAATTTTTTTAATACTTATTTGTGTATCTTTTGGTATCCTTAAGCATGTGAAATAAGAGTTTATTTTGTTTTTTATTTTGACTATAAATTATTAATGCTGTAAGTCAACATTTTTACTTTCATAGCAACAAAAAAAGTAAAAAATCTACTCCAGAACTAAACTCCATGTAAAAAATACAGGCAGATGTAAAAAAATACTAGTAGTTATTCAAGCCACTGTGTAATAAAACATATGTAATATGCAGACATATTTAGTTTCTTATTTACCTAGACGTGGGGGGTGAGGGGAAAGTGTCAACACTGATCAACTACAATTTGATACTATAAATTCTACCAAATATCTTTACAAGTTACTGGTTTCTTAAAAGAAATATTTATTCCACATTCACTGAAATGCTTGCAAAATTTTCTCGTTCTTTTTTTGTGGTTTGTTACTAAATTCAGATTTGTGTGTTGCACTTCAAAGTTTTTCTTGTAATAGATAATTTGGTACCAGTAAGTATTAGAATGAGAATTAATTATTCTGCCACCATTTGAACAGTCAGCATTGCTCTAAAACAATAAGAACTTCTGAAATGTTAGCATGTTTAATGAAGTAATGTTACATCTTTCATTGTCTGTTGGCTTCCATTTATCAAAATTTTGGGGGAAAAACCATTAAAATTGTCAAGGCTGCTTACTCTGGCCCTGTGCATTCAAAAACTGCTGCATAGGGTGATCTCTTGGGCTTTGTCTTTAGTGTCATAGTGACAAAGGGGGACAAACTAAATTTGGGAGATGGTTGTAGCTGAAATTGCTGATGCTTTTGATTGCTACAGGTCATGTGTTGCTATTAGGTTTGTAATGCTGTCACCTCAAAGAGATGCTTTTCAGAATCAGATGAAAGGCTGTATTGCAGTGTGTTACTGCCTGAAACACTGGGGGAAGGGTTTTGAATGTTTCAGGTAGAAATTGATCTCCCATATTTCTTTGAAGAGCGTAGGAAATCATCTTGCTCTTCAGTTTAGGAAAAAGATACATGATACCAAAAAGTTGGGGAAATTGTTACATATAATGGAAAAGTGACTGTGACATTTAGTTAACTTCACTGGGTTTTGAAAATTCAGAGTAATGTTACTTAACATTATCTTTTTCCTTTGTGCTGTTTTACTGCAATTTCTTTTTTTATCCTAGAAAATAGTTTTTCTTTTTCTAGTCTTTTCTAGAAAAAATGCATTTTTATGGGAATTTTATGAGAAAAACATAGTTCGTCCTAATTCTTCCTAAATCTTTATAAAAATTGACCTGGTTTTTAATTTTTTTTTACTTGAAATCCTACAAATTTATGCAGAACATGGAGGTAAAATTAAGCATGAATGATAATATTACTGGGTCAGATATTACTAATTCAAGTTACACCACAGTGTAATTTGTGAAAGAATTCATTCTTTACTTGCTAGATTAAAAAGTTATAGAATGCAAACTAAGAAAAAAAAAAGCCTAACAAAACTAACAAATTTTGCTAGCTGGAGCTGGCAGATAATGATTTTATGCTGTAGAATATTTTGTCCTCTTTGGTGGAGTATAATTCTGTTTTTCTATTTTTGGAGTTTTTGTGTTAATGGAAAAGATAGTAGTTTTGTACAAGTATTTTACTTGTTTCTCTCTTGAGTCTAGGCTTCTCTGAATATATATGGAAAAAGGAGTAAATTGGACCTGTGGATATGGGGATTTGGGATAACAAAAAATTTCACTATTTGGGATATTAGTACTTAATTTTTCTTTAGGTCATGGGACAAAAAGCTGTGAAAACTAATAGCAGAAACTGATGTTCTTTCAGGATGGGAAAAAAAACCCCAAACTAAAACAAAAACTCCAAAACATTTAGAGATTATTTTCTTTAGGGATTTAAAGTAACATAGCAAAAAAAAGAGACCATATTTTCAAATTTTTTTTCTTCAATTTCAAATATTTTAACAGTTTAACTTCTGGCTTCATATAATCCCCCCATCCCATCCCTTTTTAAATGCTGAATTGAATTTGAAGTCCAGTACTCTCCCTGAAAATTGGAGATCTAAGTACCCTCCTTATCTCTCAGATATGCTAAATTTTTGCTAAAATTTTTGAAAAATTGACAATGCAGCTTTTCCCAAGAGTTCAGTTTTACTCTTCTAGTGACTTGTACAACTTCCTCCTTGCTGAGGTGAATAACTGCCTGTGCTCTTTACCTTTGATGTTAGCCAGTACATCTATATTGTTCAGGCTTCTCTGGTGGTCTGGTTTTCTCAAGATGCTCTGTAGACATAGGTCAGTGCCAGGGGATACTAGACAGTTTCAGAGATCATTTAAAAGACTGTTTATACATAAATTGTTATTAGTCATTTCCAGAAGCAATAGACATGTGAGATCTTGGCCTTGCCAGGGAATGAAGCTGAAAGACTGGTTTTGTGCTTTTGAAGCCAAGTCATTACCAGTTGTGCTGTGCAGTCAGTGGTTTGCTGTGTCAATATCTGCCTAACCTCAAAACATACGCAGTTTTTTTTTATTATTATTTTTAATTTGCTTTTATAATCTGTGAGTTTGTGAGGACACTTATACTGTGTTGTTAAAGGTTGCTGCATAATTATGTTGCTTCAGAGAAGACAGTCCTTCAAAGCTGTGCTTCAATACCATATCCTGTTGTATTGGAGGTGTTCAGATTTTGGTTTAGTGATTCTTTTTGGTTATGAGCTTCATATCAGGTAGGATATTGAAGTGATTCTAGCAGGCCCTTATTCTTTAGTATTCACACTTTGGTCTGCCGGGAAGAACATCCGAGGAGTCAGAAAAGTATGTCATGCTAATTCTTTCTGTCTTTCCCTCACTGTTCTTGAGCTTGGATTCAAATTAAAACATAAACATCCATATCCTGAAGTACCCTAAAACTTCAGGATAGGTTTCACTTCATAAAATTATATTCTTTGTGAAGTTCAAAATAACTTCATTTTTATTTGACATTGTCCAGACACTTACCAGGTACTCATGCATGCCATCTAGTTTTCTGGTCCCTTTACTTAGTCACAGATGTCATGATCTGTTGTGCTTTGGGAAACCTTATCTGTGTAGGTTAAAGGAAGAAGCAGGATGAAATATGTAACATTTGGGTACTATTACATAGCGGTTGCCCAAACCGAAATAGAAGATGTTTATAGGAAGCTGTCTGAAACTAGCTAACACCAGTTGTTCCAGAGGAACATGGAAGCTTGCATTACTCAGTTTCATTTTAACTTGACTGTGACTGAAGCTTAAAGACAATATTCTTTAATTTCCCTGCTGATGCTGTAATAATGCTTCAAATGGTATGAATCAAGTATTTTGGTTGTGTTGGCAGGAAACAGAACGTCTAGATGTGGTTGTCATGATGAAAGTGTAGGTCAGTATGGTTTCTTCATTTCAGCTGCTGAAACAAATTATCCTGTGTATTCAGATCAAAAATTTATTAAAATAATTCTGCCAGTCAGCAGAAGCAATCTGTTTTTCTGTTGTAGAGTAGGAGTTTTGCATTCTGATGTCCTAATTTTTATTGTCTTGCATACTGTGGCCTTAGATTGAAATGTTAATCATGACCAAAAATTCCCACTGATTTTAATAAAACCATGTTGATATCAGAGTTACTGTGCAGCATGGCTAAATGGAGTCTTGAATACAGACTCTAAAACATCATGGACATTGCACATTGCTTTAGGTTTTGTATAATGGCATTGAACATTGGGAAAACTGAAATCAGGAAGTAGGTAATAAAAGATTATCAGTGGTTATTATTCATAAATGAGAGAATTTTGCATGGCAAAAATGAATGTTTTACATGCTTTTTTTCTTGAACACTTTCTCCCCCTTTTTCACACTCATTCAAGCTACATCTAACAAGTCAGCTGGGAACTACTTAGAACTATGTAATATTTCTGTGGGGAAGACTGAATAGGTAATCATACCAGGTTAGCCTGCTGAAATTAGCAATTCTGCAGCTTTTGAAAAATTAACCATGTAATTTGAGCTGAAAAATGCATTCAGGATTGGAGTTTCTAGCAACAACAGTGGATTACCTTCAGAATTCACACATTTGGACAGTAAACAGTTCATGGGGAAATACACTGGCAGGCCAGATAAAATGTAATTTGAACATCAAGAGAGAACAGCAGATTTATAACCACTTTTTAAGTAGTAACAGCCTTTTCAGTATTTTTTTACATACTGTTTCAGCTGAGATGAGTTCAAGAAGGATATCAAACATTCTGACTTAAGTATCACACATACTACTAGTATTTTTTAGAACTGTTACCTAGTTATAAGAAACTAGAAGAATCATATTTTAATTTTTGCCTCCAGTATTTAATTTTGATCTGTATAATTTCTGACTTTGTCATAGGCCTCTCTGCTTGCTTCTCATTACATTAAGAGGGTATGGTGTGGTTAGGAATCTCTCCAAGTGCGGAGATGCCACCTTTAAGACATTGAGCATGTTTGCATATACATGCACAACTGATCATATTTACTGTTAGGTTATTGCAGTGACATTTAAGTAATTGTACTACAGGTAAGAATTTGCAAAGGAGGGTATCTCTTCTTATGTTATTTCCTACTTTACAGCTTCTGGAGTGTCTTTTTAAAATGGATTTGCATGTACTTAATCAGGTTATTAAAATTATTTTAATTTGAAATGCAGACGTGTTTTTAAAAATTTTTGTGTGTTTTTTTACAATGTTGAAACTAACATTGGACAAAGAATGATTGATCAATGTTAACTTTCATAGTTTTGCATCACCAAACAGTGGTCCAAGTTGCTGTCTTTCTCTAAACAATAGCTACTTATAAAAGTTCTAAGAACTATTTATGCATCTGTATTGAGTGATCAATTATATATAATTTTACATTTGAGTTGTATAAGGCACTTCAGTAGCAGAGTGTAGTAGTCAGCTTGTTATAAGAATTGTCAGCTCTATGATGTATTTCATAATGAAAATAAATAATTGATCTTGATCACTAAAAGTGATCAAGATTGTAAATAAAATGTAGAAAAATCCAAAGGCAGAAAATTTAAAAGTAGTTACTGCTTAGCATTGGCATGTGTTCCCTTTGTAAATAGCTTGTGCAGTATTTCTGTGTATTTTATTTCCCAATTAACTCCTGTTGTCTACAAAACACAGATTACTTGAGTTTGACTTTTGACTCACAGCTAACAATGAGAATTAGTTGTCTCAGTGTTTTCCACATGCCAACAATGTTTTTGTGCTCCACAAATCATGTGTTTGGGAATCTTGGTAGAATGAAACACTCTGTGGAATTTGGTATATGCTTAAATAGCTTTTGTTTAAGGTTGTCACTTGTGCAGTAGTTAAGTACTGTATCTCCATAATAATTTTCACAATTCTGAATTTGTTATCTGCAAGCTGAGTAAGTTACAGCAGGGAGCCATGACTTGTTGAAAATTAGCTAGCAAGCTAATGAGAAGACAGAAAGAGGTCACACCCCTTTCCTAAATCCCACCTATGGGGTATTAATATTTAGATTGAGAGTCTTACTTCAGTGCTATGCGAAGAAAACTGATAGAAAGTAATTTCTTTCATTAGAAAATCCTCTCTGTCCTAATAAGGCTAAATTGCTAAATGCTTTTACCCTATACTTACTGTGAATAGATCAGAGATACTGGTCATTCTGTGTGATATTTATGTTTGGTCAGTAAGAGAAATTTGTGTCATTGTCTCAGTGTCTTGCAGTTAAGTGTATTTTATACCTATTCTGAATCATCCTTGCTCTTTCCAACACATTTTTTCTTTAATTTCCTGTCAGCCTTCTCTTCCATTTCCCTGTCTTTCTTTCCAGGCCACTAATGAGAGTCCATCATAGCACAGACCTAGACCAGTAGCTTGACGTGTAGATCAGGTATCCTATCCATGCTGTTCATATTCTGTCCATACAGCCTCCTTTGTCTTCTAACCATTCAGCGTGTTATGTACTGCAATGGTGTAGGGGCTACCTTTTAGAGAGGTTTTTTAAGTTATTTATTTATTTAGGTCCAAGCTTCTAATACAAGAGGTAGGGAGAGACACATTTCAGAGGCAGAGCAATGCCTCAATAAAGCTTGAATAAGAAGCTTCCAAAATTAAAAAAAAAAAAAAAATCCATGCCCTTAGTTCCTCATTTCTTCTATCATTCTTCTTGCTGAATTCTTCCTGCTCCTGACACTAGCTCTTGCAAAAATGAATGCAAGCAGTGACTTAAGTAGGCACATGACTGACAGCTGTGGTTTGTAGCCTAACAGAGTTGTGGAAAGAGAAATAATTTGAACTTTAAGAGCTTTTTGGAAAGCTCTCTTTAGGGTAACCTGCTACTCAAATATTCATGCATTTTAGTCACAAAAGAATCAGTATCTTTGGGGAAAATATAATTTTGAAAACATCTCTTTGGGCAAGTGGAATTATCCATGAAGTCAAATTTGAAGTTTTTTGCAATAATAAAACGTCTTCATAATTTTACTGCATTGGGGAACACACATTAATTTGCTTTGCTTTCTTAACTGCTTTAAGAACTGATCTAGATATTTTTAAACTTCTGGCATACGTATCTGAAGCTATATGTTTGTAGTTAAAACTTTATTGAATCATACTAATTTGTTCTAATCTGGTATTGCTTACAAGTTGTAACAGCTGGGAAGCATGCAAGCAATCATGTTACTATTCCCAACCAAGATGCAGCAAATTGACCACTAGTTTAATCATTCACTGCTCAGAAAGTTAGAAATCCAGTGGTTGCCAAGTGAGAGGTACAGGGCTTCTGTTTTCAAAAAGTTACTAATCTGCTGTCATCAATATTTAAAATATATTGCACATTAAAAGTATTCTGCTACACATTAATTGTAGGAAATGGTTAAGTTCATGGGGAAACAAAATAGCATACATGAATCCCAAATATTACTCAAGTGCATTATCATAAGTCCCACTGTCGACATAAGGGTTCTTATATACAGTTAGGTATCAATTTATTCTCAGAGTTAATCAGTCAGTATTTTGGAGGCAATGAGATAAAGTAGGAAAGGAATCTTTATTTTGTTTGTTGTCTCAGAAATGTGTTGGCAGAAGTTCACTGTGTACCAAAAATATGTAGAAAACTGAGTCCTGAATTTTTTTTAAAAATGATATTGTTCCTTGTCAGTTTTGGTTAGGATTGAGTTTTATTTACATAGTTGTATTAACAGCAACCAAGTAGTTACAAATATTACATATTACAGATATTAGTTATATTCTGACTTTATGAAAAGTAGCCTTTTCTTTAAGAGTATGTGCTTTGTTACAATTTGTATTTTTGGAGCAAAAGTACTTTTTAAAGACAAAATTAGTACATTATTAGCATATTCAAAGCTATAAAAATTTTATCTCTTTTAGAAAATTGAAAATGGAAGATTTGCAAAACTCAGATATATTGCACATGCTATGGTCAACAGTACAGATCTGTTAATGGTAACAAAAAGGTAAATAGTTTCAACTCCAAATAATATGTACTTAGAACAGTTGTCAAAATGTGCATGCCACGATGATTGCTGATCAGTACCTGCTGTGTCATCATATATGTAGACAAAATAATGGACTAGGTGTCCTAATATGCTGATAATTATCTTCAACAGTGTCATTTTCAGCAGGAGAGTGTTCAATATTATTTCTCTCCTATTTTAGAAGGGAAAGAAATATTGATTTTAAGATTTCTTTAGCTGAGAAGGATTTGTTACAAGCTGGGTTAGACTAAAATCACCTGATCTGTGGGATTCACTTGAGATGGTGTATGGAAGGAAAGAAAGGATAATACAAAAACAGTCAATGTCTAGCAGTGGAGTAGGATCTCAAATACAGCTTGAAGTAGTGCTATGAAACACAGTATTTTAAATGTTAGAGGGAGTTTCAAATTTCACTCTTTTGGAAAGTGTGCTGTATAATTACAGATCATAAGATTAAACCTATTTTGCAATGACAAATTAATTCACTAGAGCAAGGGTAACATGGTAACTTCTAAGTATTCTTACATTAATTTTTAAAACTACTTTTATTTTCTGGTGCCTAGTGGTGTGTTATTTGTGACAAAAGGGGCATTTGGACAGCTGACATGTGAATGGCAGTACACTTATGATGAATTCACCAAAGAACCATTCATCATTGATGGTCGAAGATTGCGCATAGAAGCCAAGGTACATTGCTTTTACTGTGTTTTGTTGTTACTGTTTTTGTGTTACTATTTATGAAATTGATCTTTGAATTTCTGCTCACTCTTCTCTGAATTCTTGATCTCCTTTGTATTTGAGATACACTCAGAGAAAGGAGTTGAAGCTTGGCATGAGTGAACTCCTCAAATAGCTAGTCTCTGACTAGTTATAAACAGCATGGAGACTTAGTCTTTGCAGATGAGATTATTCCTTGAGCTGTAGGAATTTTTTGTTTGTATGCACCAGTTCAGTGTTTGTTCATAGTCTGGAAGATGCCAATATGATAAAAGAATCAGAAGATCACAGAACATTTTTATTATGCACTCTGGGGCACATAATAACGTTTTATTGTCTTTAAAAATAACTGTAATGACATATATTTTTCCCCTTAAATTTAATACAAATTGAAGAATTTTGCTCTTAGTTGCAATTTTTCTTTAAAAAATCCTTAAAATGCCTTAAAAACCCTGGTAAACTGGCAGAGGACATAAGGAGAAAGATGACCACCAATGACTATTTACAGACCAGTTTCTTAAATTAGAAAATTAATTCTTATTGGTATATTAGCTGTACTTTATTGAACCTTGATTCAGTAAATTTGTCTGCCAGTGTGTTGTTTCTGTTTTTAGTAAGCTTCACGTGTGTAATTACACATATTGGTTGTCAGGACGGTCTTGATGGTGCACAACATCATTCAGTTTTTCACTCAGATTATTTGTTTCTATTGCAGAGAGCATGAAAGGCAGAGCCATATTGGTTTGGAATCCTCCAAACTGGATTTCTGACAGCAAGTGAACTTTTACAGGATGAAATAATTCTTAGCGTTTCTGCCATTTCAGACAATGCTGAATAACATATCCATCTTTACCTCTACACAGCAGTCATTTCAGAATCCATTTACATGTCTGCAGTATGCTCTTTATTGAAAACTATGGTTGGAAACTATATTTTGCAAATAACTCCTTATGTTTTTCTTTCTGAAGCCTAAGTTGCTGTTTTCACTACCTGAAAGTAGTCCACTACTTGCAAGTCAGTATTGGTGGAATGTCCACTCAAGTAATGACTTGAAGGAGAATTGCAAATTAATACCTTGGGGAGTAATGGATTTTGTTACCACATGTCCATTATCTGCCTTCCATTCTACACACGTTTATAGACCCTTATCCAGGGACTCCATGGTAAAAAGGGGAGTCTGTTACTGCTGGAGTGTTCACTCTACTGTGCTTTCCTGCAGAAAATGGTCTCTCTCAGGGTATGTGCATGTGATGCAAACATACTCAGATGACTGTTCTTGGTACACGTGGCTGTTTGAACCATTATAGCTGCCTTGATAGTAAATAGCATTGTAGTCTTAAAACCTGAAGTAACTAACTTCAATTTTGAGTTACTGTTTTGGTTTTGGTTTTTTTTTTTAGGAACGAGTTAAGTCTGTCTTCCATGCCAAAGAATTTGGAAAAATTATAAATTTTAGAAGTCCAGAGGATGCTAAGGTAAAGTCAAAATACGATTAAAATTATAGTGGTAAATTTGACTTAAAAAGTCAAAATTTTGACAGAAATAATCTTAACCTGAAACTATGTACATTTAAAATTCAGTATTTCCATATATCTGTTACACACGTGGAAGAAGCAATAATTTACTCAGTATTGAATTCTAAAAAACTCAATTCCAACACCAGACTTTTCTCCACATAAATCTTTTGAATTACAGTAGTCTGACAAAAGATTGATTAAACAGGAATGCTAACCAAAACTAAACAATCTAGAATGTGAATTAAAATAGTACATTTTAATAGAACAAAAGTATTTGCACACTACTTCTAGTTCCAGGTGGTGGGCAGGGGTGGGATGTTACTACTCTGCTCTTCAAAATACATGTTTTTCTGAAGAATGAAGACTATCCTTAATAAAAATTCCAGTAGTTTAATTGATAAATGATATTGCTGCTATTTTTTTATACATTTTCTCTGTAACATCTTCATTTTGACATCACTAGTTTTGACTGTAACAGATGGTAGGAACAGTTCAGATCTGCTACCAGAACTATAAGGTCAAAGTTCGGCCTTGTTTTTAACTAGTATAGCTGGTAATTTTCACAAAAAATGAATGAGTCTTGTATATATTTTAGTGGGGTGTAGTTCCCTGGGATCGTGGTTACAGACAGCTTGCAGAAGTTGCATTCTCTCACTAGTTGCTTCTGCATCTTCTTACCAGTTTAGGTTGCATTTGTCTTTGTGAGGGTAGTTTCTAGCTACACATAAGTGATAGCAGTTAACTCTTACCTCTGAAAGATAAGAATCCTATGCTAAATTTGACTTGCCTGTAATCTTTGAAGGTACTGAGTTTTTATTTTTTTCCATTTTGACTGTGGTGGAACAAGGGTGGGCACTGCTGAGATCCATTAGTCTCTCTGGGAAAGGAATCCCATCTGTGCCCCAGCTAAATCAGGAACAATTCCAAAAGTGAAATTAGTATGTCATGATACATATACCACAAGTCTTAAGTAAGGAAAAGAAAGGTGAAAAATTTGAGTACATCTTTCACAAAAATACTGGGGTGTGTATTTTCCTAGAGAGGCACAGGAACCTCACAAAGCCAACACAAATGTTCATATGAGGGGATAGAACCTGATACAGTAACACATTCTGATTTATAATAATCCACTCATCTTTCTTCAAAGCAGTATGCATATCTTTTATGGCAGACCCTTGATATAACTTCATGACCTACTCTAGATTTCCATCTCACTGCACTTTCACCCAGCCCTCCTTTTTTTTTTTTCTTTAATACTCTTGGGAAACTAATTTCCCTTTTATGTAATGTAAACAGTCCAATATGAAATTCCTTAAAAGGAACAAGATATAGTTAAATAAGGCTTTTTTTCTAAATGACCTATCACATTACTGCTGTTATTGTCTTCTGACTTCTGTTGTGATCCTGCTTCTCTGTTGTCTGATTTGTCTAGAGTTGTAGATGAAAGCAGAGCCAGGATGGGGATTAAATGTTGTCTTCTTTTTTTTTTCAAATCCTATTCCTTGAAGTACAGAGCTGGAAACAAGTTTAATTAGACATGGTATCAAATGTCAAATATTGGTGCTTAAATGGCTCCACTTTTGTTAGAAAGCCAGGGGTTTATACTTACAGAATAATTTTTAACACTGTCTTAAAACTCAGGAAGAGAGCAGGTAGTAAAGGCGGTGACAAAAACCATTCCAGTTTTCAGCTGCTTTGTCTGTTTTGTACCACAGAAAGATTTTAATTTTTACTTTTTTCTTCACACAGTGGATCCTGTCTAAACTAGAAGAAGTACGAGAGAATCAGCCAAAATTGTAATGAATGGAGAAGCACCAAGATACGAAGAACACTGAACAGCTTCCTTTTAATTCTTCTTTCACAAGCAGAACTGTTTGAATATCATCAACAAAAGCAAAAACAGGAGGGAGGGAAGATTTATCCAATTATTTATTATGGTCACAACAGTCTATATCAGAAAAACAGATGATGTTAGCTTAAAAAAATATGTAATGATAAAAAATGTCTGCCAAGTTTTGTCTTGGTTTGCTTGATTTTTTAATGTAAGTATTTCAGATTTCATTTTTTATATAAGCAGTATAAAGTGAGTTTGTCTTAACCTTTGATACTGAAATTGAACTCTGGAATAATTCTTATGATACTATTTGGAGCAAACCTTGTAATTTTGATTTAATTGTGAAAATCAGTACTTCGTGTTTTGGTTTTAATATGACTTGAGGCTGTGTTGAAATACAAATTTCTTTGTCAAAGGAAATGTTAACTTAATCACTAGTGTTGTAACTCAGAATATAAGAAGGAGGCTACTGATTAGAGAATTTGAATTTAGGTCACGAGGGGCTGCTTAGTTGACTATACTAGGGCCTTTTGGAAATGAATGGACCAGGTCACATTAACAGTACACTGTTGCTTTTAGTGTGAACTTTTTTACAACCTACTCAAGGAAATATTGCAGCACCTCTGTCAATTATTGCAGAAAATTTAACAGTTTACAAAAATGCGTACTGGGGACAATTAACTCTGCACTAAACACATGAATAAAAGCCTATTATTTTAAATAGAAGTTAGAAATAGTCTTGCAACTCAAGAAGGAGTTTATGGGGTTATAAGTGCACTGTTGCATACCAAATATAAATGCCTTGAATTACACAATATTGTGTGCTTAGCAAGTGACTAGTGAAGTCAAATTTATATTAAATAATAAATATTATATGTCACAGTTGCTTTTATTAACTTTTCTTACCCAATGAAACTTCGTTTCATATCCAGACAGCAGCATTTTATTAGCTTGAATGTCTGCAATTCTGTTTATTTCTTAGATGTAGTAGTCATGGTATTGTTGAATGGCCATTTACTGCAGTTGATACAAAAAGTACATGAAACAATAGTGTTACATGAAGATTTCTATAAATTCCCATATCAAAGTCTTCAAAATATCTTGTACATATAGAAAGCACCTACTGCCAAAATATTATTTCCAAAAAATAGTTTGGAATATTTATAGCTACAGGATAGAATTCTAACATTGCTGATGATGCTTGAAGTATCCAGACTGTTCCGTTATTGTAAATCTAAAACAACTAGCGTGTAACCTATAGTTGCAGATATTTAATTTACTGTAAGTCTTGCCATTGGTGTTTAACCTTTTAGCAGATTACTAAATACCGGTAATCTTGCAATTTTCCCCATAAATTGCAAATGGAATAAAAATATTATAAGGGGATTAAAGACTATTACAATGATGGTGTTACTCCAATCATTTTGTACACCAAGTACATACCAAGAGTATTAACTCAGGTTATATCATGCCAAACTTCCATACTTTGCCTTAGATAAGTCGTGGTTTTAGGTGAACGGAGTACCATTCTTTATCTGTCTATTTGTTTTTCATCTGTCATTTCTGTCTTAGGCATGATAGTTCATTTAAAAGCCTTATAATGTTCTTGATAAGTAGGTGGTCTCCTCTGCATCCCCAGCATTTACTGCAAATTTCACTTACAATACATCTTGTTTGTTCTTGTACATTCCCATTTGTGTGTAGCTTTTCCATTTACCAGATTCTAAATATTTTCTCTCCACAGAGCCTCTATTTTAGTTATTTCTTACATTTATTTTGTCAACAAACTCAAATTCTCAAATCTTAGCTGGCACTTTGGTAATATTTAAGCAATTTAACTCCTAATGTGGAAGGATTTACTTTAAATGTGAGTATTTGTGGTTAAGCAGTTCATGTTTTGGGAAAGATATAAATTCCCCCAGACTGGCATTTTTCTTACAGACTATAAAATTATTTTGATCTTCTTCTATCTAAAAGCCTTAAGACAGAGTCTGAAATGTCCAGAAGTCAATGTGGGACTTCTCTTCTATGTCCCTTGGTTTCCACTTGTAATGAAAATATGATTTTCAATAGATCCCTTTTCTAGTCCATAATTTGTGTCTTTTGACTTAGTTGGTTTTTTGAATAAAGCTTTTCCATACAGTCATGAAAGAATTTTGTCATTTCTTGACAAACACCAGTTGTCTTCTTTAACTATATATCACCCCAGGGTGAAAAGAAATGTATTTAGAGACTTGTGCCATCATGAAATTTTCTGGATTACTGCCGGTTGTATGAGATGTCTTCTCTGCTGTGCCTCATTTCTTATTGCAATATGCATATTTTTTTCAACAAGAAGGCTGAATAGGTATGTTAGCTTTTATTGAAAGGGTATATGCAACTAGAAAAGGGGATGTCGATAAAAATCAAAATGTAGGCATTTAGTTCTGCCCACTGTGGTGTTTAAAAGTGTATCTTGGCCTTTACTGAAATGCCACTTTCAGTAAAGAAAGAACCACTCCTCTTCAATATGACTGTTATGTAAAATTAATACATTTGAGAAATGTCATTTGTGTTCTCAGTTTGATAAGGGTTACAATTACCTCTAAGAAATTGCTGAAACATTTGTAAGCCTGATTGTTGCACTTCCTTTTTGTTCAGCTGCATGGCTTTCATGGCATGGCTCTATTGGTTTCCACCCCAACTTACCCCACCCTTCTTAATCTTGAATAAAGATAAACTGAATTTTATTTGACTGAAATGTGATTATTACTTGCTTTCTTTAAGTACTGCTTTAATTAACAAATAATACCATTACTCAGAATTCCATAGATAAAGTCAAATCCTGTCTCTGAGTACACATGGTCAAACTTCTGTTGCAGCCATCTCAGGAAAACAGAATTACAGATTTTAGAACTTAACCTTTGGTTTACTGTTCTAAGACAAGTTTTTAGTAACTGGATTAACACATGTAAGTTCCTTTTAAAATTGCTTTTTTGGGGGGTGTGGAGGTTTTTTTTTGGCTTCTTTTTTTTTTTTTTTTTCTTTCTTCTGTAGCTGTATTGAAAAAGACATAATGATGTTGCCAGATGATAGAATCATAGAATGGTTTGGGTTGAAAGGGGCCTTATAGATGACCCAGTTCCAATCCCCCTGCTGTGAGCAGGGACACTTTCCACTAGACCAGGTTGCTCAGTGGCCCATCTAACCTGTCCTTGAACAGTTCATGGCTGAGGCATGGACAACTTACCAGGGCAATCTGATTGCAGTGGTTCACCATCCTCACAGGAAAGAACTCCTTCCTGACACCTTAATTTAAACCTACTCAGTCTGAAGCTGTTCCTTCCCTGTCCTGTATTGTCAAAAATTCCACCCCAGCTTTCCTGTAGGTACACAAGGCTGCTACGTCATCTTCCCGCACCTTCCCTTCCCGCACCTTCCCGCACCTTCCCTTCCCGCACCTTCCCTTCCCTTCTTCAGACTTAGGTCTTCATAAAAGAGCTACTCCAGCCCTTAGACCATCTTCCTAGCCTTCCTTTGGACCATCTGCAACAGGTCCATGTCTTCTATTGAGAGCCACAGAGCTGGCGCAGCACTCCAGGTACAGTCTCATGCAGCTGGAATAGAGGGGCAGAGTCCTCCCCTGCTAGCTGCACTGCTTGGGATGCAGCCTAGGATGCATTTGTCTGGGTCATCTCCAGCTTCTCATTCACCAGCATCTTCAAGTCCTATTCAGGGGTTCTCTCAATGCCTTCTCTACTGAGCCTGTACTTGGGCTTAGAATAACCCAAGAAAATGGAACCTTCTTTTGAATTTTTTTCTCGTTATAAAGATTCTGTATGTATGCCATTAGCTATTTGTTATCTTTAGCATTTTACAAAATTATTCTTGGGACCTGGACTTGGAAATTTTCTGCCTAGTATATGCAAGTACATCTATGCATCATCTGGGAGACAAAGCTTTATCTAATCTGTGCAACTATGATCTTGGTCACAATTTTTGCTTTTGTGACTGCAAGAATCTAAAGTTAACTGACCACACCCACAAGATTTTATAATTTGGATTTGATTGTCTTCATGGCAAATCTGGAACAAGAATTCTAAATATTCTTGTAATACCTCAAGGGAAGAGTAAATTTGTTTTAAGTCTGTTCCAACAAGAAGTAAAATAATGTCTTACATAATTTTTTTTATTTTAACTTGTCATGGTACATCAAAAGCTTCCACTATGCCAGAACAGACAAAAAGGGGTAAAAATGGAATTCTCTTTTTGCTCGATGTCTCCAAGTGTGTTTTTGTCTTTGTGTGTGTTCACTCCTTGTTGCAACAAGCTGATTGAGAACTATGTGCAGAGGTTTGTCTTGGTAAGCACCTTCATGTATGCTTTTAATTATTGTGTACAAAGTGTGACAATAAAGCAATCTTGTGCTGATGGATCCTGCAATGGTAACAGTCTTACCATCTGCAGAACTCCAGCAGAGCCAGGTTCCCACATTCATGGTGCAAGTGTCCTACTCACATAAATAGCTCTGACTCTCAGAAGAAACCTCTAAGAATTTAATCATATTTTTCTGGAAGTTCAAGGAGGCTCAAAACTGGATCAAGCAGTCCAGGCTTTTGGGCATTTCATATGCTTTCTTCTAATAAATCTGCTGCCCTAGAAAAGTATTTTGTTTACATCTTTTCATGTGACTGAAATTTTAAAAGTAAGATTCCATTATCTTTGAATCTTACAACAAAAAATGTGTTTGAATTATTCTCTGAGCAACAATTTAGGACAATAGGTTGGAGGACTTAGCATGACATCAGTACTTCTAAAGGAGGGTTCAGACGACATGTTGGGAACATGGATAGTCACACAGATGGGCTGTTGTATTCTGTGCTCTGCCACCCCCCCCACCTTGGCAGGCTCTCATTTAGCAAGTGGCTCAGTGTCCTGTACCTCATCCCAGGGTGTTCTTCACTGTTTCCTGAGCATGGAAAACTGCTATTCTCTAGTGTATGGACGCAGTGTTATATGTCAGTGTCCTTCACTTCCTTAAAAACATAAAAGCATTGTTAAGAAGGGGCTTCTCCTGTTTTTCCAACACTAAAGAAAAAGCAGATGAGTCAAATGTTACAGACTGTTTTCTTCTGGAATCACTACTTTTTCCTGTACTGCTGGCAAAAAGGATATGTATTGTTTAATATGTGGAAGTGCAAACATCTTTTATGAGCAGGGAAAGGTCAAGGTGTGTTTTTCCCAGGAGTGAGGTGTAAGAGCTATCACCTGGCAGCATACACAAAAGCAATACTCAAACTGAAAAGTTAGTGCAACTTAATTTTTTTTCCCCTGCTACACAGAAATTGCTATTTTATGCTGATAGTAAAAACTATTGCTATGTTATTTTCCCTTAGAAAAATGGCATTTTTATGTATTTAAGTATAGGAGAAAATCAGCACATCTTTTGAGGTTAATTACCACTATTATGAGGCTGCTTTACTACCATGCTGTACTCGCCAGTGTTGGTGGTGTTGCTGATAAGCTGATCAAGTGCCAGTAACCTCTATGAGTTTTGCCTGGTAAGAACAGCTTTCAAAATTGCCCTCATGTCTTCATTATTTTTTCTGAGGATTGTTGACCCAGTGCCATTGGTGCTGTGCCGTTGGTGGTGTTGCCATCTTTAGTGGAGGAGTTTGTAGTTGGGCAGAAAATGTAGGGGTAGGGGAATGGCTGGAAATCTAAAGAACTCTGCTCTCTAAGCCGTGGAAAACTACCCATGAAGCTTAATGGCAGGGGAAACGCAAAGTGCGAAAAGCAAGTTATGCTAGGGACTTGGAGGAATTTATGGCCTAATCACAGGTACCTGTGGATAATCTTTCACTCCCATGGCAGTGAATGCTAGGAGCACTGTGCCTTGCTCTTTGAGAACAGTGTTATTGTAAAGCATTTGAACAAAAAGATAGTGATAAGCAAGAGTCAGCAATAATTAATATTTTGTAATTACTATTAGAACTATCTATTTCCTATCCAAGGAATTCAGTCTGTCAAGACTACAGAGAGCTGCTTCTATAAAGTGTAATAGGCTTACCCTAGTGTTTCAACTACATTGCTCAGAACAAGAATATAAAAATGTCTAGCACCCTAAAAAAAACCTAACTTGATATTTTTAAGGCAATACTGTTTCAGATTTTATAAGCTATGTTTGTAAATGCTAAATAAAAAAAATCTTAAGGAAATACCAACTGGACAGCAATGTAGCTATGTACATTCTTCTGAATACACCTGATTCTTAAAGCTGTCAAAAAAATAACTCAGGCAAAAATGAGATGCGAAATATGAACACAATACTTCAAATGTATAATTTTAAAAGTAAGCTTTAAAATGAATTCTTTAAAATTCTTTTAATCCCTATTTCTTCAGTAAATATAAATTCCCCTTCCATTTCCATACATGGCATTTTAAGATGCCTTTTTTTTTTTTAAATCAACACAGGCTGTGTTATGAGCAAGCTACACTTTGTAGCTGCAACCATGTTTTTCTTTAAAACAGGTCAAACTCCCTCAGGTTTAATGGCCTTGGTAACAGCAAAGACAAATTGAGTATTTTCTGTCTGAGGCACAAGTGGGAAAGTTGTGTTCTTATTTGAATTCTGTTCCAGATACAGCTCCAAAATTAAGTCTCTGACAGCTTTGACTTCTTGTTTAAATCATAGTCCAAAACACAATTTGTGGTTTTGAACAGTTAAGAGCTATGGGTTGAGGAAGAAAAATGTAGACAGTATCAAATAGGCTAATTTTGTGTTTAAATGTCAAATTACCATAAGGACATATGTCCCTGTTAGGTTTTTTTTCATTCATATGTTAGTGGAACAAAAGCTATTTGTAACACTGCTTTCTAAAATGTGTGAAATGCTTTCTCCAAAGGTAAACCTTAAAGGTCAAAATAATTTTTTTCCAAAAGTCTACTGAAATTATCCAGCGTATATTAATAGTTTGCTACATTGTCGTAGTTTGTCAATGACCATGAGAGAAATTAAGTTTTTAACACACACAAAATAAATTTAAAAAGAGTAAATAAGATTTTCTTTGGCCAAGAAGGGAACATGTGTTTTCTCTGTAGCAAATAAATTAATATAATATTTTTAATTTCTGATAGTAGGATTCAACATAGAATCATAGAATCATTTAGGTTAAAAAGACCTCCAAGATCATCAAATCCAACCTTTGATTGATCATCACCTTGTCAACTAGAGCATGTAACAGCCATTTTCTTGGAACAAGAAAACAACTGTTTCTTGGAATGCCTCCAGGGATGGTGACTTCACCCACCACATCCATCCCTGGGCAGCCTATTCCTGAAGCTCCCCTGGTATAGGATGAAGCTTGGTACATGTCTTGCACAATATAATCCTGTATTGTGTAATAGGATACCTAATCTTTTTGGTGATGTAAAGCATCAGTAACATTTGTTAAGGAAAGTTATTCAAGCTGCCTTTATAACTGACTTTTTCTCTCAACTCCACTGAACATAATTTTTCTTTTAATTATTTCTATTATATAGCAGGAAGAATAGAAGCATCTACTGTTGTGACCCTTTGCTTTTTTTTGTTCCCCCTCCTCCTTCTCTTGGTGTCTCAACCTTTCCATAACTTTATCTAACTTGGAAGTTGTAAACACACTTCAGGGCTTTAGCATATTTATGAGGGCCCTCTCTTCCAAACAGCTACAGTCAGGAGACAGAAGCTGTTGTCTCTGGATGGAATTAAACTACATTCCAATAGGAGCACCTGGGTTACTGCAAATACCTTGCCTCTGCATGACACCTTTCCCCCATCCAAAACTTAGTTAAATAGTAGTTCAGTATGCACAGTAATTGGGCTGCTTTAATTGGAAAGCTTTTTTCATGTAATGTAAATCTTCCAAAGCAATGTTTTGAAACACCATTCAAGTTACTGTGTTAACTTTGGACAGTAAAAGTAATGGAAACACGTATGCCCAACACTCATTGAATGTGAAAGCTTAAAGGACCATAGAAAGAAAGCTGCAGCAATTACTTCCACAATTGTATCCCGAATCATTTGGCAGGTCATCTTACCTAAACAGAATATTTTCTAAATGAAAAGGACACCAAATAATTCCTGTAGTTCGCACTAGTACTCCAAGAATATCTTGACAAGTTGGCACAAACGAGGACATAACAATATGACCGAGGTCAGTGAAATAACTGCAAAGGTAGTACACCCAACAGAAACAAGATGAAGGCATTATCATAAATGAATCACACATACTCAAACACAAAGCAGTAACCAGCAATCACTAAGTGTTCCCACAGAAGCAGCTAAGTAGAAATCCAGTTGTGTATGGCCTTCAGCTGTTGCTGACATAAAACAATAAAACCCTTTAAATTTTTTTTG
This sequence comes from Pseudopodoces humilis, assembly GCF_049639895.1. Taxonomy (NCBI): domain Eukaryota; kingdom Metazoa; phylum Chordata; class Aves; order Passeriformes; family Paridae; genus Pseudopodoces; species Pseudopodoces humilis. Next base: position 42,691,486 of record NC_142203.1, on the reverse strand, counting down.
AATAATCTTCGCTATTACCCCAAAACATACATAGGAATTAAGATCAAGAAGACAAATATAAATATCAATCTACTTATAATTTTTACTAACAGTACTCTATTCCCAGACTCTTCATCTGTGCTGTTTATATCGCACAGTGAAGAGAAATGCTGCAAAGAAGATGCTTCAGACTTAAATATTTTTAGTATAAAACATGAGGCATTTAATTTCTCCTCTGACTGTGTAGTTTTTAACGTTACTCTCCTTAGTTTCACGAGTCTTACGGTTTTAATGGCTGGGTTTAAATTTTAGGATGACATTCCTGTGCCTCGATGAAGTGCGTGTGTGTGTGAACCGGGCAAGATTCCTCTCTGCAATCTACCTTCCCGCCACTAGACGTCAACATTAGATCATCCAAAACCCTAACAAGGGTGGAAGTCTTAGGAGGAGTAGCACAAAAGATAGAAGGGGTACTCCAAATCCTACACCACAGTTATAGCACAAATCTTCCTTTTTTAAAGCACCAATTCCTCTCTCCCTTTTCCTTTTATGCAAAAGCGAGGACTTCAATGTATTCTTCCCTTGCTGCCCAGGCATCGCTCGCATTTGGGCTTCAGAACAAAAATTACTTAAATTGTAACCACGTGCTCAGAAAAGTTTTCTCTTAAGAAATTCCTCCTCTTCAAATAACGTAGCAAACTATTGTTGAGATTTCACCTGTAAGTAGCAGTAACATGAAAATTTAATAAAATTCAAAATAAAACTAATTACCGATTATGACTGATTTCTTAGAAAATGGGGCTACAGTAGACTGCTAAATGACACCTTTCTTCTTCAATGTAGGATTATTTAAGGAAAATGCAGACAAACATATGACAAGAATGATAATGCTTGACATAGAGGAGGAGATTGCCTATGTAACTGTTCTGAGTTAAAATTTACCATAAATGCATAATATAAATATTCCTTGCTGAAATTTAACTCTATTACTTCTCAGCCTTGGCAGAAATAGAAATGTCATTTTTCTGTTATCAGAATAAAGCTTCCACAGCCCCCTTGCCCCACCTCCCACCAATTAAATTATTTGAAAAGTGGGGGAGAAACTTAACTCCATTCTTATTTATATGCAAAACATTACATTAACTAAACTGTCTGACCTGCCTGCTTGTTGTCGATATATTTTGTACAGTTGTTTTTCATGATTTTCCCAAGGGAAATTCAATTATGTACAAGATCTGTTGATCTCAGAACTAGGAGGAATGATGTTTCCAGTATGTTTAGAAAGCCTAAAATTAGTTTCATCTCTCCAGCTTAGAGTTTGCTGCATAGAGACAGGTATAACTGATAAAATCAGAGTAAAACTATCTCTTCTTTATGAGCCAGCACGTGCCCAGGTGGACAAGGCCTATCAGAAATAGTGTGGATGACAGTGCCAGATTCTCCTGTACTTGGCACTGTGGAGGCCACACCTTGAAGCCTATGTTCAGTTTTGGGCCCCCTCACTCACTACAGGAAAGACACTGAGTGTGTCCAGAGAAGGGGAACAGAGCAGGTAAAGGGTCTGGAGCACAAATCCTGTGAGGAGCAGCTGAGGAAGCTGGGGTCACCTAGCCTGGAGGAAAGGAGGCTCAGGGAATATCTTCCTTATCACACTCTACATCCCTTTGAATGGAGGCTGTAATGAGGTGGGGGTCAGCCTCTTCTTCCAAGTAACTGGTGACAGGATGAGACAAAATTGCCTTAATTTGCACCAGGGGAGATTAACATTGGATATAAGGAAAAAATTCTTAACTGAAAGAGTTTTCAGAACACAAGCTGCCCAGAGAAGTGGTTGAGCCACCATCCCTGCAGGTGTTTGAATGCCATGCAGAAGAGGCACCTTGAGACATGATTTAGTGGTGGCCGTGATGATCATAAGGGTTTTTTCAAAATGAAGCAATTCTATGATTAACTTCTTTACTTAAGATTAACTTAACTTCTTACTTGTTTCTGTAATTAGGCATGGTAATTACTGCTTAGAGGAGTCTAAGAGATGCTATTCCCTCTGTCTGTTGTAGTATTCTTGAATTCATAGAATCATAAAGAATGTTTGGGATTTTAAAGATGTGTTAGTTTCAACACTCCTTGTGTGGGCAGGAACACCATCCACTAGACCAGATTGCTCAGACATCCTCCAGCTTGACCTTGAAGACTCAGGGATAGGAATTGCACAAACTACTCAGCGATTTCTTCCTTATAGCTAGTCTAAACCTATTTTCTTTCAGTTTAAAGCCATTTCCCCCATCCTAGAGTGACTTCCTGAATCTTCCCAGAATTCCTCAATAGCCTCAGCTTGTCCTTTCAGCAATGCCACTTTATTCACTACTATTTGTTTCATCATCGAATCAATTAAATTATTACAGTACTGTAAGAAAAAATTGCTATTGGCACACAATGCAGCACGTTTCCCCCTTTCTTATTATAGTCTTCCCATCAACAAGAATAGGAATCACAAAGGAACCTAGGAGAAATCATGCAATTTCCATCCTTGAATGCATTTAAGAAATGACTGCTATTGAATGTTTGAACCTCTTACATTTCAACAATGCCAAGCACGAGGGCCTGCACCTGAGTTGGGGCAATTCCCAACATCAGTATAGACAGGGGGACAAAAGACAGCGAGAGCAGCCCTAAGGAGAAGGCTACTGGGGATACTAGTGTATGACAAGCTAAATATGAGCCAGAAACCTGTGCTTGCAGCCCAGAAAGCCAACTACATGAAACTGGTGTGGCCCGTAGGCTGAGAGAGATCTCTTGGGACCCCACCTGCATATACTCCATACAGCTCTGGAATCCGTAACGCAAGAAAGACCTGCTGGACTAAGTCCAGCAAACAGAAACAGACTTTTTACTGGGGCCAGTAGAGGAAGGACAAGGGGCAAAGGTTTTACACTGAAAGTGAGTAGATGTAGTCTGGACATAAGGGAGAAATGTTTTATGTTGAGCGTGGTGAGACACTGGAGTAGGTTATCCAGAGAATCTGTGGATGCCCTGTTGCTGGAGGTGTTCGAGGTCATGCTGGATGAGGCTGAGTAACTTGGTCTAGTGAAAAGTGCCCCCACAGTATGATGTTGGACTAGAGGACCCTTAAAGATCTCTTCCAAACCAAACCATTCTATGATTGGAAGCATTGTCTTCTGTAACTGTTGAACTGGTATATATTAATGTTTGCTAATACCTTTAGTGGTCAGCAAAAGAATTGTTCTAAAATTCGTTAATATTATAACAAATTATTTCGTGGTGGAATATAAACCAGCTACAGTAAATTCGGTTGCCCTACACTTTTCCTATTACTCTGATAGATATAATCAAAACTTGTTAGTTAGATCCGATGTAAAAATGAAATAAGCTTTCTTCCCTACCTCTTACTGAGGATGCAAATGGGAGTGCTGCATACAGATCTGGTTTGGATCTGGAGCAGTGAACTTCTGAGTCTGTGGAGGACCAGGCACAACCATGTCATCTCTCAAGCCTTCTGACTGTTGTTATAGGACAGCTGGGATTAGAAGAGAGAGTCCTGCAGAGCTGGGGCAGGGCTGTACTGACCAACTTATTTTTCTGCCTTGAGACTCCTGCTCAGTTCATCCGCCCTGCCAACAACGTACCTCCTAGATGAGGGTCCCAAAGGCCTGGCTGTGATGTTGTGAACAAAATGGTGAGAAATGTCTAATTTGCATAAGAGGTGTGTACCATACAGCCACTCACTCACTCCACCACCAGCAGGATTGGGCAGAGAATTGGAAAGGTAAATGGTAGAAAACTTACAGGTTGAGATAAAGGCAGATTAATAGGAAAAGCAAAAGCCATGCACACCAACCAAGCAAAACAAGGAATTAATTCTCTACTTCCCATGGGCAGACAGGGATTCAGCCATCCCAAGGAGAGCAGGGTCCCATGCTACAGTGATGTGGGAAGATAAGTGCCATCATTCCAAACAACTGCCCCTTCCTCCTTTTCCCCCCAAATTTATGTACTGAGCATGATACCATATAGTTTGGAGCACCCCTTTGGTCACCTGTCCTGGCTGTGTCTCCTCCCAGTCTCCCAGCTGCCTCGCCAGTGTGGCACTATGGAAAGCAGAAAAGGCCCTGGCTCTGTGCAAAACCTGCTCAGGAATAACAAAAACATCTCTTGTGTCAGCTCTGATTAGAAAGGTTAGAAGCGCTGTTTCCTGACAACACACTTTCTCCATATTTTTCAATCTTACCAGGGGAAAGATGTGCAGAATAATTTTGATTATCAATTACTGTTCCTTCAATTTACTGAAGACACAGAACAGACAGCTTTTTGTAGAGAAACTAAAGGGCACTGTCATGAAAAGGCACACCACAGCATTTTGACTGGGGTTGACTCTGGCTTCAGTCCATGCTAAAACTTTGCACATCTAAGGGGGTTTCATGTAACTGTAGCTGCAAAGCCAGCTTTCTAATCAGGGTCTTGTGAAAAGAATTATTTCACAAGCACCTACATCTGCAAACCTCAGTCACCTTATGTGGCCAAGTGCAATGTAACATCAGGATTAATAATCAGTTTGACAGATTATGACAAAAGGAGTTTGACACTGACAGCTAGTCTCATGGTATAATTCAAAGAAAAGTCCTACAATGAAGTGAAAAAATACTTAAAGCACCAAGTCATTATAGTATAAACCTGTGGGTATATCTTCCTCATTCTCAGTAAACAGGCACGTTTATAAAATGCTTCTGGTGTGGATTATAGTGGATAATATGATATGAAAGCAAGATACAGGAATTTTCATGTTCCTTAAAATGCAGACCTCTGGATAAATGAGTATGATTAACACTAGGAGACAGTTTACAATAAAGCAGCCAGGATCTGATGGAAGAGGGGATTAATGTCAAACACGCTCAAAAATGTCCTTAGAAGCAGCAGAAAGTCCTTCAAACTGGGCAGCAGGAGAGTCCTGTAGTTTTTTATTCTGGAGAATATCAGCATTTTAACCAGGAGGCAGGTGCCACTGTGTTTTGTTTGAGTGCTTGTGTGCTTGTGTGCTTGTGTTTGTGGGTGTGTGTGACGATTTACAACAGGAAACATTCATTGTAGGTAAGACCAGTGCAATGCCAGCTGTTTCAGCCTGACTACTGACTATAGGCTTTGATATAAGATTCACCTAAGTTATATATTTTCTGTATTGCGTTCATGGTCAAGACAAATAACTGCAACTGAACTGAAAACCTCTAAACCATTGGAAAATTAAGTAAATGCCCAAGCTGTATTCACAGCTCCTCCAGTATACAAGAATCAGTTCTGCTAACCACTACTTTCTTTTTTTACATTGTTGTATCTCTCTGATTGAAGGTTTTCTGAGGATTATTGCCTTTCATTGGACTTTGAATCTATAGCTCTAGTTATTACTGTAGCTATAGCTCTTTAAGCTAGTCTAATAAAATGCTTAAATGTCCATTTTTTCCCCCTCTTGTCAAATAATCTAAAGGATAACTGAATGAGATAAAACGTCCCACAAGGCTTGCAGGATTTTTGCTATTTTGCTGTAGAAGCTCAAAACTAGGAATTCTAGAAAAGGGTTATTAAATCTTGTCAACACTTAGTAATAACATAAAATTATATTTTAACAAATATCTTTTGACATTTCCAACTGTGTATCATGAAAGGAATTAAAATATCCTGAAAATTTACATCAAGATTGGAATTTTATAGAAGTCTCACCACTGAGAAGTCAGCCCAAGAGATGTGATGGAAATATGCAACATTGTAAACAAAGGAGCAGTAGCTGCTCTACAAAAAGAACAGAAAGGGCTCAAAGCAAATCTATAATCATTAGAGAGCAAACCAAGGAACAAAGAGGGAAAATACGGAACAGCACAACCACATATTAACGTCATTTGGTGGCAGAAATTTTTGTTAATGAAATATGAGCCACAGATTAATTCCAGGCTTCTCTCTTAATTGAAATACATATAACATAACATCTTCTTTGTAAACACGGTATAAGCAGGAACAGCAAGAGTTACATTTAATAATCTATAAAATTTTTGTGTTCAAAATATCCATGCTAAAGTTGCCTTACTTCAGGCTGGATTTTGGTTTTTTTGTAGACCTCTATGTCTTCCATGTAGACCACCATGTTTTCCATGACATGTAGACAGGTAGAGAAAAGAATACATATGACAAAACAAGAGTAAACAGCTTTGAATATACAGAAGTAGGAGAATATACATGTCCCATTAAAAATAATGTAAAAACAAACAACAAACCAAAACCCCCAAAATCTATAATCCAGGAAAGAAAACTGATTATGTAAAATAAAAACAGTGGCAAAGTCATTTGGCAAATAAACTCAAAACTGCTGTCTAACATCAATTGAATACTAAAAATCTTTAAAACATGTTACATTACTCTCCAGTGGGAATCAAATTTAATTCTGCAATGAAAGGGCGATGGAGGATGAATAAGAGGCACCACTGCAAGGTCCAGTTGTTAATCTGTTTTCAACAAAAAGTGAAATAAAAAAGAAAAAAATAATCAGGAGGGGTATTGAGTATTTCTTTTTCACTTCAATCAGTAATAACACTGGGTGAAAGCATCTTTCCCCTGTTTTGTGAAGGTGACAAGAAAGAGACATAAATGCCAGGTGAATGAATATAATATTAAATAGAACTCACAGTAAAACAAATCTTTGTCAGGCAACAAATAACACTGTAAATGAAAAGTAATTTTTTGAAGATATATGGATAAATTTTATCTCCAGCTGTTACATGTAATGTTATTATTTTAGTAAAGCTTCACTTCTGGAGGGTTTGAATCTGTGTGCTTGGAAACAAATTGTATCTGGTTTGATACCTTGCACCTCTATCCTATTTCCTAGGAAACTAAATATTAAATAGAACCCCAAGCAGTGGTGAAGGCTGGAGGCACAGTGGCTGGAAATCTGTCCAGAGGAAAAGGACCTGGGTGTGCTGGTTGACAGTAGCCAAATATGTGTCAGTGTGTGCCCAGGTGGCTGAGAAGGCCAATGGCATCCTGGCCTGTACCAGCAATGGTGTGGCCAGCAGGGCCAGGGCAGGGATTGTCCCCGTGTACTTGGCTCTGGCAAAGCCACACCTCAAATCCCGTGTCCAGTTCTGAGCCCCTCATTACAGGACAGACATTGAGGGATACAGAGTGTAGAGAACCGCAAGAGAGCTGGGGAAGAGTCTGACAAACAAATCCTGTGAGGAATGGCTGGAGGAGCTGGGGTTGTTTAGCCTGGAGTGGCTCAGGAGAGACCTTATTACTCTTTATAGCTACTTTAATGGAGAGTGTAAAAAGGCAGCACAGCATCAGCCACGTCTCTCACCATTTTGCCCCATCAGCAGGCAGGGGAGGGGGGCACAACTAGGCCAGCTGACCCAAATTGACCAAAGGGAGCTCCATACCATGTGATGTCACTCAGATATAAAACTAAGGGAAGGAGGAGGAAGGGGGGCATTTGTTATTTACAATATTTATGTTCTGGAGTAACCTCTACTCATGCTGGAGACCTGCATCCTGGGAAGCAGCTGAACACTGAACATCACTTCCTGATGGCAAATGGAAAATGATACTTTTTTTGCTTTGCTTATGTGCATACAAATTTTGCTTTTTCTTTCATAAGCTGCCTTATCTCAACTTATGAGTTGTTTTCCATCTGATTTTCCCTCCCCTGTTCAGCTGTGGAATAGTAGAGAGGCTTGGTGGTCACCTGGTGTCCAGCCAAGGTCAGCCCACCACACTGGTCTAGTCAGCACTACATGCAATAGTGCTGAAAGAGCACAAAAAGGATGCTTCCTATCATTGACCAATGCCAAACACTGGCATTCTTACAGGACATTCTGCTTGAATTAGGTTAGTTTTTACTCTGCTGCCACTGTGTTTTTGCAATAATGGAAATGTGGAGATACCAAGTGTAACTCTGACTACACATCAGTAAATTCTATTTCAACACTGCTAAATAACTCATATTTTTTAAAAAAATAAAATTATTCCTTTTTTAATAGAGATCTGCTCAGAAGTAAGGAATTTAGCAGATTGCCAGAGAAACTGACAAAAGATAGAATCACAGAATATCCTGAGTCAGAAGGGACCCACAAGGATCGTTGAAGTCCAGCTCCTAGTCCTCTGGAGGACAGCCTGAAGAGTTACCCCAAGAGCCTGACAATATTGTCCAAACACTTCTTGAACTCTGTCAGGCTGGTGCTGCGACCATTTCGCTGGGGACCCATTCCAGTGCTCAACCACTCTCTTGGAGAATTCCTAATAGCCAGCCTAAACCTCCTCTGTCACAATTTCAGGCCATCCACTGGTCACCACAGAGCACAGATCAGTGCCTGCCCCTCCTCTTCCCCTCATGAGGAAGTTGTAGATTGCAATGAGGTCTGTCCTCAGTCTCCTCCAGGCTGAACACACTGAGTGACCTCAGCTGCTCCTCATACAACTTCCCCTCAAGGCCCTTCACCATCCTCATTGCCTTCCTTTGGACACTAATAGTTTCATGTTTTTCTCATATTGTTACACCCAAACCAAAATCAGCTCACTTGAGCTGAGGCTGCCCCAGCTCAGAGCAGAGCAGGACAATCCCCTCCCTTGCCCCGCTGGTGATGCTGTGCCTGATGTCCCCCAGGACAGGGTTGTCCCTCCTGGCTGCCAGGGCACTGCTGGCTCATGTTCAGCTTTCCATTGACCAGGACCCCCAGGTCCCTTTCCCTGACACTGCTTCCCAGCATCTCATTTCCCAATCTGTCCATACATCTGGGGTGGCCCCATCCCAGATGCAAAATCTGATAGATTTGTCTAGTAATGCCACATTTCTTATCAAGATCATGCAGCTTTCACAAGGAGAGAAAAAGTGTATGTTTTATTGGAAGGTCAAAGTGTACCACACATGCCATTTCACTTTAATATTATCTTCATATTGTGCATAAACATTTGAGGAATTTGCTCCATAGTCTTTACCCTCACAAACCTCTCTGACATTCCCTGGTAATCTGTTGTCTGATTCCAAATGAGCCCATTCTAGCAATTTTAAGCAGCGATATGCCAAGATGTCAACTATTTGAGAAGGTTCAATTCAGGAATGTATGTGTCATGCCATATATGTGATGCCAAAATCTATAATTGAATTTGATCACTTCTGATCACAATGATAAAAAGAATCAATTTCATATGTCTACATCCTGTTTGTATTAAATCTTTCTAGAGAGATAACTTTATCTTATATTCCCTTACCATTTGCTGTTTAAGGATGGCTTCCAGAAAATCAGAAGAAAGACGTTAAAAAGTGAACACATTCTGATATTCCTTGTTCCTACTTTTGTTCTAGGTAGACTGGCCCTAGCAAATTTCAGCAGTAATACAGATTTCAATCCATGCTGTTTCAAAACCTAGCGAAAAATAACAGCATAGAAATAACCATATATAGTAAGCAATGCAGTAACATACCATTGTTAAGTCAACTGACATGAAAAATTAAAGGGATTATTTTTCTATCTTAGTTTTCTAGCAGTGCTTAAAAAAAATGAATGAAACTGAATTTTCATCCCCTTAAAACATATGAATATATATCCGTAACAGTAATTATCTCTTTTCCTGAATAAATTATTCTGGTTACCTAACCCTGGAATATAGACTAATTTTTAGTTACAGAATTTGATCCAGTTAATCCTTCTGGTTTTCTTACAGTATACTAAGAGAAAAAGCAACCAGGTTTAGTGAAGACATGAATTAATGTCTATAATTTTTTCAAAGGTTAAATCAGGAATAGGTCTAGGCACACAAAAACTGTATGCCTCCTTTGTTCAATACTTTCTTGTCACTTCCTTTTCCTTCACCAAACACTTGCAATAATTTTATCATAAAACCTGCCAGAACTTAATTACCCTTGACAACTCTTTCCTCTGTAACTTTGGCTGACACATGCCAATGGGTTTAAAACCTACAAGGAGTGAAGAAAGACAGTCATGCGGTATGATCACAGAATATTTCTTGCTTAAGAAACCAGACTAATACTTATTAAATTTATTCCAGCCTTACATAACAATAGAAAAACCTTATTTTAATTAGTCATAGTAAATTAAAGAAAAATTCTGTGAAAAAAGGAAAACATGTTTCCAAGTAACAATATTCTCTAAATATGTATTCAAATCAGGGAGAAATTTACTAGTGTGTTTTCTGACTCAGTTGTTTTGTACATGTATCCCACCACTGACTGTAATGAAATTCTTTGAGATTCATAGTGAATTAGGAAAAACATGAATAGGTCTCTTAAGGTACCAATATGTGCAGATTCCTGAGAGGAAGGAAACAAATTCAGGGAGAAAAAAAAGTTGTGATTAGATAACATTCATACCAAACTGAAACAAAACACAGAAATGCAGTTGGTTAACAATAGGTAATTCGTCCATGCCTTGATTTCCTTCCTTGAAAGTAACAAGGTTCAGAGCTCCAAAAGCCTGCATGTCCAGCTCTGTGTGTGAAGCAAAATTTTCAGGTGATAGAACAGAGGCACTCCAGCTGATACACACTACTTGGAGATTTCCTAGGCTGAGGAAGAGATTCAATTAGTGAATTAGTGAATTAGTGAATTCAGAATCAGGAAAGAAAAATAAATCAAAATGCAAGCATTAAGATGAAAAAGAATGATCTTCTGTCAAGGCAACAAATTCAACTATTAGTCAGAAAAAACAAATTTTTGGACAGAACTTGTGTAAAATTTCTTACAAGTGATGTAATTTTCATTTTACGTCTTATATGTGATGTAATTTTCACAGTGGAAGCTAGCTGGTGTAGGAAAAAAGTGACATTAAAAGACTTTTAAATATGTGATTATTATATAATTAAGAGCTACTGAAGTCACAAAGAGATTCTCTAACCAGCTGAAGGCATACACACACACCCACACATGCGCACCCATACACACACAAACCCACACACACAAAAAACAAGGGAAAAATTAGAAAAGTACAAGAATGTGGATGTCTAACTTCTACAGTTTGGTGCAAGTTCACTAGATTTCTTCTTTTCTGTCAAAACCACAGACCATTCCACCTATTAATACATCAAATTTCTGCAGGAGCAAACACTGATACTGCAAGATTAATTTCCTCTCAGTTATTTCTGTAGTTCTACCAGCAAATATCTCAATCTCTTGGAAACAGAAAATTCTTCAACTCTAGAGAATGAGAATGCATTGTGAAAAGGAGCTTATGCAGTCAATATTTGCAAGTAACTACTTCATATACTTACACCAAAATTTTAGGAACTGTTTCCTGCATTCTATCTCCATTCTATCTATTTCTTAAATTACTGTATAGAGGTTTTGCATTACAAGCAGCTGGAGACAACATTCAAATTATTTAGACTTTATCAGGGAGCCTGGAGCAAATGAAAGATAAATGTCTCTCTTTCCTGGGATTGTATCATAGATAATGTACATGGAAAACCAAGAGCTACTGGTTATCTCTTCTCAAACATCTCTAGACAAAGCAGCAGTTTTGTCTCTGCCCCTTTGAAGGACAAAGAGTGCCAGTAAAATAAACCCTTCCTGAAAACTAATTTCTTTCCTGGAATGAGATTGTCTCAGTTGGTCTCTACACAGAGTTTCACATCCCTGGTGATCTTGACTTCTGTCTTCATTACTTCTGACACAAGAAATCCTGAATTGCATAAAGAAAATACATGGTATCACTTGCCACCAGCAGCCACATGACATGAAATCACATACTGTCTCATTTTTAAGACACACATGAATGTCAAAATTGAAAATAACAAGAAATACACCATGTCCTCGGAGACTCCATGTTAAGAGCATCTGGAGAAAATTAAATTTCTGGCCACCTTAAGTTTTTCCAACATACCAGAGAAGAAAAAGAGGCAAATATAATACAGTTCCTCTGACTCCTTTCAGGACAAAATGCTGTGTTTTCATTATCACCCAGTACTTTAAAACAACGTAACATTTACCTAACACTTTCTGCCATGTTTTTGGTGTTCTTTTTAGAATAGAGATGGACATTTCAAAAGTATTTCACAGGTCACACCACCCCTCAAGAATTCACTCTCTTGCAGTCTTACTAGTGTACTTATAGTATAGAAGCTAATTGCAAAGAAGGTTTCGGATTATGGACATTGTTTTTGAGTGTGTGCATTAAGATGTATAACAGCTCCATCAAGTAGAAATGAGTATAATTACCTGCAATATGTTCCAGCACATGGTCACTTGCACAGTAAAGAAGTTCTTCCTCATATTCAGGCAGAACTTCCTGTGCATGAGTTTCTGCTGTTGCTTCTTGTCCTTGCTTGGCATCGATGAGTGGAGCCTGGCTGCATCAGCAAAGGTGACCAGTTTGGTTACGCTTGATTTCCCTTCAGTGAACCCATGCTGATTACTCCTTGTCACCTTCTTATCTTGTCCACATGCTGAGAAGATGGCCTTTGAAGCAGGCTAGAATGAGCTTTTCCATCCCTTTTCCAGGGACTGAGGTGAGCCTGCCGGTCCCTGGGTATCCGTTTTTTGTCTTTTTTGAAGATTGTGATGACATTTGCTTTCTTCCAAAAGTCAGGCAACCTCTCCTGACATGACCTTTTGAGAATGATCCTCAAATTCCCTCAACAACTATAGATGCATCTCATCAGGCCCATGAGAATGTGGATGTTAAGTCTGACTAAATGGTCTATAACCCACTTCTCTTCCACCAAGGGAAAACCTTCCTTCATCCAGAATTTTCCCCTGCTTTCCTCAGTCAGGGAGGAACTGTGAGCCCTTCACTGTGGGCTGACCAGTGAAGACTGATGCAAAGAAGGGCATTCAGTATCTCAACCTTCTCAACAAATTCTATTGCAAGTGTCTGTGTTCCATTCAGTAGAATGCCCAGACACCAGGTATTAATACTCTTGTTAATTCAGTGTACAACAATATGTGAAAATACATCTTCAAGAATATTTAAGTCTCAACCAAAAATAATCTCAATAGGTGCTAGATGATTCCTCAAAATATATTTTAGTTTAGGAGAGTAACATTTCACACTTGAGTGTTAACAGTTACACTGTACTACATATTAGACTGGTTTTTCCAGACTTTCTCCATTTCTTTTCTAAAATAATAAATCTTCCATCATTGTGAAGTAATTAATGACTTGAATTTCTAAAATGGTTTGAGCACAGAAAGTACCAGATATATAACAATTTTTAACAATCTGCTTTGCCATATTTCCAATTTGTATCTGTAGATATAATTAGTTTAGTTGTCATTGCTATCTAAACTAAAATAAACTCCAAGATTTTGATGTTCACCCATGAACAAGGACTGGTTTTAAGGACAATGTCCTTGAAAGTCGATGCTTTCTGACTGTGCCAGGCTACTCAGCTGTCTAATTTCCCTTCTAAGTGAATTCCTTGGATATTATCTTATGTAGGATTGTAAGGGTATATCATGTTGTACAGCAACAGAAAGCAGCCAAATATAACATGACCCTGCCCTGAGAGACTACATTCTAAGGACACTTCAGACTCCTCACAGCACAGCCCAAGTAACTATGACGTCAGACATACAAGTCTTGGAAGAAATATTTCTCCTTTCCCCTTCAACCTATGTAGGGCACCAGATATGCTACTTGCCTCAGTACCCAGAAGAAAAGAAAGTGAAGATGAATGCAAAACATGAATGTCATTATTATTTTTCTGTATTCAAAAATATGTCTGTATTCTCAAACAGGGATATGGAGAATCCTAGACTTCTGTTAAAACATCACAAGCACTGAAGATTTTGCATTATCAGCTTCTCTTTAACTCACGAATTTATCAATTTAAGTACTGAATAGACCTAAATAATTTTACACAAGAAGTTAATTTCACATTTGCATGAAAGCCATTTCCTTATTTCCTCTTCATTACTCTGAGCTTTCTAAAATCCACAAACACAAAAGCCTTTTCTCTCATGTGTTGAAATACGGAATATGAAGCAGACCACTCTGCATTTTTGGTTTAAACTACTGAAAGACAGAAGGGAACAAATTATATACACTGTCATTGCCTTGTTAAGTAGTGACAACCTCTAAGCAAATTATAGAATCAGAGAATCATAGGAACACAGAACCATGGAATAGCCTGCATTGAAAAGGACCTTAAAGATGACATGGTTTCAGCTTCCCTGTCATGGGCAAGGACACCTTCCACCATACCAGGCTGCTCAGAGCCCCATCCAGCCTGGCCTTGAAGACTGCCAGGAATGGGGCATTCACAACTCCCCTAGGCAACCTGTGCCAGTGCCTCACCACCCACACAGTAAAGAATTTATTCCTAAAAGCTAAATATAAAATATAAACCTACCCATTTCTGGTTTGAAGCCGCTCCCCCTTGTCCTATCACTAAGTGACATTGCCAGAAGACTTTCTCCAGTTTTCCTGCAGGGACTCTATAGGTAGTGCTCTAAGGTCTCCCTTGAGACTTCTCTTCTTCAGGCTGAACAACTGCAACCATCTCATCCTGTCTTCATAAAAGAGCTCCTCCAGCCTTTAAATCATCTTCCTGGCCTTCTGGTTAATAATTCCATGTCCTCCCTGTGCTGGGACTCCAGAGTTGGACATAGGGTTCCAGGTGGGGTCTCAGCAGAGCAGAGCAGAGGGGCAGAATCCCCTCCCTGGCCCTGCTGCCCACGCTGCTCTGGATGCAGCCCAGGACATGTTTGGCTCTCTGGGCTGTGAATGCTCATGGCTGGGTCATGTCCAGCCTCCCATCCACCAGCACCCCCAAGTTCTTGGCAGGATTGGTCTCCATTAATTCACCTTCCAGCTTGTGTTTGTGCTTGGGATTGCCCTGACATGACCAATATGCCAAGACTGAAGACGCATCTTAAATGCCTACCCAGTTTAGTACTGAATTATGTCAACAAAGAATGTAAGAAAACCCATTTGCCTCTACCCTGTAGATAACTGTTACTTTGAAAGTGATAAAAAACAAATGAAAGAATCAAATCCCAAAAATGTTAGCTCAGAAGTTCTGATGTATTCCTGATGGCAATTTTTTCCAAACACTCTGTATACACTAGGACAGGAGATGGAGAATGAATGAATATTTATTTGTCATGCAAATCAGCCTTGTCAAAGGCCTTGCAAATACTTGGTATGGGTTCCAATTTTGTTATGACTCAGCTCTGTGAAAGAAATGGGCCTGTGTTCGGGTGCTACAAACCTTTCCAGAAAAATGTTTAAGAAACATTTCACAAGGAACATACATTTTACAACATTTTATGTTTTCTGTGCTGAATGTTTCATATTTTCTATGTTGAACATTTTATGTTTTCTATGCTGCTCCATGAGTTCACATAGTAAACTCTTTGGTTTTGCATATTAATGTGAATAAAATATTGCTTGTCATAGAGGTCATTATGTGCAATTTGTTGCTTAAAAAGCCATATTCACAAACACAGTACTGTATGATACTCTTTTTCTTTTAAAATAACTTGCTACATATGCTATCAAAATGAGTAACATGCAATTTTAAGCCAAAATGTTTTTCCATTTATGAGAACAGTACCATATTTGAATAGCAGAATACCATGTTGATGAATATTTTCAGAGTATATAATTTTATTTTCAATTTATGAATACTCTGCTCCTATAAGATTTGACATCTACAGTCCAGACCCTCTTTTTATCCTCTTTGCCTCTACCACCTTTAGATATTAAAACCTGTTAAAAATGAAAATGTCTTACAAATATCTTCTAAAGAATTCTGCTGGACAAATGTCTGTGTTTCATGGCTCATTTATTACTTACCAGTAATTAAATTTTACTTTAAGAATGAGAAGACACCATCACAGTACTTTTCAACTGAGAGCTGTGGTAGTGGTAAAATAGAAAAATCCACAGCCTTCTAATAAATGTTGCTTACACAACCTGCCTCTGATAAGACTTTTTGTTTGATAGAAAGGTGGAAACAGTGGCTGATACCCCAGGGCCGTGCAGCCCTTCAGAAGGGCCTGGGCAGGGTGGGGAGATGGGCAGAGAAGAACTGTCTGAAATTCAACAAAGGCAAACGCAGGGTCCTGAACTTGGGGAGGAACAACCCCAGGTACCAGCACAGGCTGGGGACTGATCTGCTGGAAAGCAGCTCTGAGGAGAAGGACCTGGGGGTCCTGGTGACAGCAAGATGTCCATGAGCCAGCAGCGTGTCCTGGTGGCCAAGAAGGTCAAAGGTGTCCTGGGATGCATTGGGAAGAGCATTGTCAGCAGGCTGGGGGAGGTGATCCTGCCCCTCTACTCAGCCCTGGTGAGGCACATCTGGCAAAACTTGGAACTGATTCCATTTAAAGGACTAAAGCCATGCCTAATGTATATCTTCATGAGAACTGAAACCTTTAAGGGATGAAAGAGAATAAGCATGAGTAACTTAACCACACAAAGTGGAGAACAGAAAGTAACAGATGACTTTGCAAGATAACCAGCAAATATGTAACAATTTCCACACATCAAAACTGGAACCCTGGCATGGAACAGAACAAGGCAAACTTCCCACACATTCCTATGAGAATAACCTATCCACTGGAATACTTTACCAGGAGCTGAAATTAATTTACTATTATAGTGACTCTCATTTTATTTTTAATTGGAGCATAGCTTTTACAAAAACAGACGGGCTGGAATGAAGGGAAATCCTATGGTCTGTGTTGTACAGGAAATTAGACAAGAAATTTGCAGCAACATCTCTCTAGTCCATTATGCTATTTTATAATGCACTTTTGTGCCAGGCACTCTTGGGGCTTATTGACATGTTATAATGAAAGAATAGCTGTCAGCTTTTGAGATACTTCTAAGAAATGTTATCTCTTGGAATTCAGAGTAATGTGTGTTATGTTCCATTTATTTAATTTGATTTGTTGCTAACAGGAACATCGAGCAGAAGCCAGCTGGGCAGGGAAATTAAGAGCATATATCCGGCATCAAGGCATGGTGGTAACAACACCAGTATTGCTGGTTCAATGCCTGTACAGGCCATTCACTGAAGAACTGGACTCAATGATCCTGGTGAGTCTTTTCCAACTCATAATATTTCGAGATCCTGTGAAAAGGAAAAGGAAACAAACATGAATTTAACAGAGGGTAACTAGGAATAAAATACTAACCCATACAATACTAAGTTTTACTTATTTTTAGAGTTCCTACTCCACTTTCTAGCTCACTATTTGTCCCTGTTCTATTTGAGCTTCCTATGGCTTTACATTTTAGCTGCCCAACTGCTTTCTGATCCCTTGTCTCAAATGGGGTGCTTTGCACAAGAATGCTGTAACATGCCCTGGTCCAAGAGGTTATCCTTGAAAAATCTCTTAGTTCTTCTACTGTGAATTGGGGGGGGGGTGGAGAAAATATAGAATCTTGTCACTCTAGTCTTTCTACTAATAATCAGTTTTCTATTTCTACTGGTAAAGCAGAAAGAGGCTTTTAACTTTCACAAGTTTTTTTTTGTAATACCACAGCATCTGTAGCCCTGAATTACCTTGCTTCTGCTCATTAGAGAAAAATTGTCCCTTTAAGTAGAAGGAAAAGAAACACTAGAAAGCAAGGGAAAAGCCTACTGTTTTGGTAAATCTCTTGTCAAGTCTCTTTCAGACTAATAAAGTCAATGCTAGATATTCCTAGCTTTGCTGTGCTCTTAATTAACACAGGACCCATGATCTTGTGGCTCACAGCTATGGAGAAGGTCAGGCCTCCAAATACCAGAAAGACTTCTAAGATGTCTGCTTAGATATCTGCTCAAAAACTCACTAAAGCTATAAATCTCCTCCCACTATCTACCTCCCAGACTACATCTTCACACACTGCCCCAAGGACTGTGTCCTCTCCGTGGACTGTCTATCACCATCCTTGCAGAGGTCACAGAATCACAGAATGGTTGAGGTCAGAAACCCACCAAACTATCTTAATTCCCACTAAGAATGAATTTTCTTCCAAATTTCTAGTATAAGACTTTGTTTTACCGAACCTGTTCAAAGTAATATATCACAAGACAAAATCTGACCTGAAGCTGGTTCCTGAAAGCTCATGTTATTGCAGATTTCACATCCTCATTTAAGGCCAGATTGGATGGAGCCCTGGAAAATCTGCTACAGTGGGTGGCAGGGAGGCTACTCCATGACAAGGGGTTGGAACCAAATGCTAAACTGTAAGGCAGCTTCTAACCCAAGCTATGATGTGATTCTATGGCTTTATGATGTGATCTTTTTCCTCTTTGATGTGAATTGCCTTTCTTTCATTTATTCTGTTGCTTCAATGAAATTTGTTGTACACTCTAGCCTAGGGGCAAATTAGTCCACTTCTGCCCACAGTTTTTAAGTAGCATTATATAAATACTTGAAAAACACGAGATATACTATTTAATGTTATACTGATTTAGTGAGTCAATATGTGTATATAACATACTGTTTCTTTTTTCTTCTAAGAAATACAATTTTTCACCGTACAGCAAGAATCTAAAAAATCAATTCAGTATTTCTCCACTGTATCTTGCATCCAGATAGACTGTATTCTATACCAGTGCAAATGATCAGTAAAGGTGTTAAGAATCAAGAGACAGAAAGAAAGCTCTTTGGTTTAAAGGATACAAAAGTTTTGTTGAAGCTTCTTTTTCCTGCTGCTGCTCTGAGCTCTGCAGGCTTTTTCCCCACAGGTCTACCACACATTCTCCTCAAAGTGAAGAGTATTTACCAGGGAGTGCTACCATCAAAATTTGATGAAGCACAGTGAATAAGGTTTGCACACCAAATTTCCATCTTTCCTTAATTTACTCTATTCTTGCTGATCTATAGATGACTAGATAAATGCTGCTGTAAATGTCAAAGCCATTGGAATCCATGTTTTTCACAAGTAAACAGGGCCTTTGTAGGCTCCAATTGACAGCTACTGAGCACAACACCTACTCAGAGTAGACCGGCCCTTGCAAATAAATAACACCATGAACACTGCTAGAGTGGAGGGACTTCCCTGCTGTGTCTGCAGTGTAGCCTCCAGGCAGCAAGCAGGCAATGCCTCTGAATTAATCTCCCAGTCAAACAAGATGTAGAAATGGCTTGCAAAAAAATAAAACCAAAACAAAACCCCACAAACCCCAGACAACCCACAAACAAAACGAAAAGCACCCAAAAAATTCAAAGCCAAATCCAGTATGACAGCTGCACTTTCAGCCCCGCAAAATGCTCTGCATCGTTCCAAGAAAGATGCTCAGATTTGCTGACCAGCATCAATCTAATGGTCTTTATAGTCACTTCATATATTGCAAGAATATCTAAATCAAATTCATGAAAAGAACAGTATGCATCATGTTTCAACACACAAACAGGGGTGTCATGGAGTTACTTTACCTTTAAGAAAGTTTAAGTTGCTGGGATCTGCCTGGCGTCTTTTCTCCTGACCAATTATCGGTCATTGCTGAGAGTTGACAGCAGTTTAGGCCATTGAAAAGTGGGATCAACTTGTGAACCCTACCTTAAAGTGTAAAACCAGAGCTCTCTTGGTTCTCTTTGTTTCCTGGCTGGGAAGGGCGGCAGAGCTTCAGGCCTCCCACTCCCTGCCCAGGCCATGCGGCCGGGCGGGGACTGGGCTGGGCCCAGCGTCTCCCGGCCGGGGGATGCGGGCCCTGTGGAGGGGGTTTTCTCCGGGCTCCGGCCGGGCCGGGCCGAGCCGATCTCTGGCTCGGCTGCAGGTTTTTTGCTGTGGCTGGATTCACTGGAGACTGCTGAGTGAAGAAGGAGAGGGGCTCTGGGCCTGCAGCGGGCTGGGCGCGGCGCCTACACTCTCCAGAGCAGCCATGAGGAACTTTCCATCGCAGACGGCTCCAGCTCCTGCACCGGCTGAGGCCACAGAACTACATACAACAGCCTGGGCAAGATTTTAACTCTTTCATTTCCCAGATGAGACTTGCGGATTAATCTTTTTATCCAGACAGAGAAAAGAGAGTGATCAACATGAAAAGAGACTTTATAAACTACTAGTGACAGGAAAGAAAAGAAAAGGTAGAGAATTAAGAAGATGCTTTAATTAAGCTGAAATATCTTTCTGTTAAAACTATGGAAATGGACAATAAGGTCTTGAAAACGCTCCTTTAATTCATGACAGTATATAGGGAGGAATAGAGTGTTAAAAGTGTAAATTTTGAGTAAAAAGTAGAGTAATTATGGTACAGTGAAGTGCTGGAAGATTTGAAGCCT
The DNA here is from genome assembly GCF_049639895.1 of Pseudopodoces humilis. Lineage (NCBI taxonomy): Eukaryota > Metazoa > Chordata > Aves > Passeriformes > Paridae > Pseudopodoces > Pseudopodoces humilis. The sequence goes on along the minus strand of NC_142203.1, from coordinate 42,671,274 downwards.
TGAGAGGCAATGAGAAAACTGTTTTCTGGTGAAGCTCACGGAAACAGATGAAGAAGACTTTTTGCCTTTGAATAACTTATCCTTAAAAATCCCATCCCTAGACTCATGGCCCATACACACTTGAGAGTGATGTGAAAATGGGAGGAGTGGGCTCTAATAACAGCAGCTCTGGGCAGCTAACATTAGAGCAATGGAAAACTATAACAAAAATAGTTTTTTCTTGTGAGAAACTCCATAAATTAACAGGAAGAAACTTCTGTTTCTCTATAAAGACTGGTGAAAAGACTGTAGCAAGAATTGGGACTGTTTTAACCATCAAAGTTCCAAAGGTTTTGTCTCTTTTGTCATGTGAACAAGGGAATAGTGGGTAGTCAGGGGATGAAAAGGTTTTTCTAGAAGTTTATTCTGGTGTTCCTATTGTAGTTTGTCAATAAACTTTCTTTTTTTTTCCCTTTTAAGTTTTATGCCTGTTTTGCTCTTGTTCTAATCCATATCTCACAGCAAGAAATAAGTAATTTTCTTAGTTATTGGTTTAAAACCACGACAAGGGGTGAAAAACAAGAGTGTAAAAATGTAACTGTGGTGTTTGATAGGAAATAGACTAACATTAAAAACACTTCTTCATTGTGGAAAATTCACTTCAAATATTAATTTTGTTGGCACATCATAAATCCATAATGTGTCACAGGCTCTAGCACTAAGGAAAGAGCAGGCCTAGAGGAGTTTTCCAGATGGTCTCTTTCTGAAGTGGCCTTTTCATTTTTAACATGACAGCAGATGCTGATTTAAATGACTTTGGCTGAGTTGCTACTAATTGGTTTTTTCATATGCAATTAATTCCTTTGTTTCTTGTACACTAAGGGATTTAATTGCAGCAACATAGAAATTTGCCAATTTTCCTTTAGAGAAATGCCCATTAAACTTTCCATTAAAATAAAATCCTCAGATCTTCTATTGCAAGGAGTTACTCACATATTACACAAAATGTCTATAAAATAGTATGTTTGTCTTCTAAGAATAAAAATTTTTCAACTGTATGCATTCACTCATTTCTATCTTAAAACCAAAGTATGCAAGCATGACTGTACAAGAAAACTTAATGAACTGGAAAAAGTTGTCAGCAATAGCAGTCACGTGGCTTTCATGCAGACAGCATGTGTTTCATACAGCCAATTGTGTGCAGATATCAAAACTCTCCAGCTGTGACACACATTTTCAAGTATCTTCTTCTCAGGACTAATTCAACCTCTGGCTCCTCATGCTAAATCTAAAAACACAGACTTTTCTGTTGTTTTTAACTTTGTTTTCTTAGAGCCTTTGATGAATCAATCTTTTTTTTTTTTTTTTCTTGCCTTCTGATTGAGATTTTCTTTTCCTTATTCTGCTGACCAAGGTCTCTGAGAGATATATTCTGGTTGATTTTGTTATGATGACCATAGATGTGAACTTCCCAGATTGAACTCAGGGAGCAGAGCCAGGGGTATATTCTTCCATCCAGATTCTGATGAAGAAGTCTCAAGCTCTGATAGAGAAATTGGGTAAAAAAATGTATTCAGCCACAGCTGTCTTTGTACTCCGACTTTATTTTAGTCTCTACAGAAAAATTCTGACACTTAAAATGTCCTCAAGCCACAACAGAGAGAATAACTGGACTCTGTTCCATATTCTGCACCCTTAGGAGACTTGTTTTTCAAGCTTCCCTTTGTCAATAAATAATGCTTTTGCAGCCACAAAGGCAGCAACGCAATTATTCACTTACTACAAAGGAAGGAGCATGGGGAAGAGAAAGGATTTTTGGTCTGCAGTACATGGAATTCTGTTCTAAAAAGCCAGAAAATATTCACCACTTGCACATATCCTCCTAGTATGAACCCTTTTATGCAATCCTTCACTTCCAAGTACAGCACTAAGTCTGGAATCTTCACTTACAAGTTCTGCTTCATTAATTTTTTCATCACTACTGTCCTTCCTTTTCATTATCAGATGACATCTTATCTGTATGTACTATTTACGCCACTAATATTTATAACATTGCAAAGTAAGAGGAGAACAATTTGCAATAATTCTGCTGCTGGCTGAAGGGTTTCCTCCCAACCATTCTTAATGTACTAAACCCAAGCCTTCTTAACTATGTGCTGTGTGCTTGTGCAACTTTGTGTGTTTTGTTAAATGCTACATAGAAATAGCAACTATAAAGTCAGAACATTTTAGACTAAAGGCCATATAAAGAGAAAAAATATATATCTATATCCAGGAGATACAGATACAACATTTTCTGGAAAAAGTCTAACAAAGTATCAGGTCTGAAGACTACCTCAGAGCTGATTTTGGTAGCTGCTCAAATGTTTGTATTTATGAAGAGATAGGACATATTGACCAAAAAGAAACCAAAAAACCAAACCACCCCCAAAAAGCAACAATTTTTCACCATTGTTTCAGTATTCACTAGTATTTACTTTTCTTAGAAACAGCCCAGTCTAAAGTATGGGTGCCCTTCTTAGTATTTTAAGAGAAACTATACTTCTTTTAAAAAAAGAATTATGAACCTAACTCAAAGATAAGGAGATGTAAGAAATTAATCACAAATCACAAATCACATTATCATTAATTTATTAATTTTAAGAAATTAATCACAAATCATTAATAACTACCACAAATGCAACTCAGTTTATAGACTCAAGTAAGCCAGTTCAGCTCAAACTTTCTTTAAAATCCAATACATATTATTTATATATATATAAAATACACAGTCTTTCTCCCATCTTTTACTTTTCTCCTAGAAACCATAAAAGTATACACTTTTTAAGACCTACTTTTTCCTCCTTTCTTCTTTTCTGCTTGGGATATTGATCCAGTTACAGTTTTTTATGTTCTTTTTTCCCAGAAGCATCCAAAAGTCAGTTATAATTAGTTGAAACAACTCAAAAGGTTAGCTCTCTTTCTAGTAAGCTAAACTATAATGTAAAAGAAGCAAAGCAAAATAAAAATGTATGTAACATAAGATTTTATTGAAAGAAGAGTAGAAAGCCCAAAAGAACTAAAAAAACCCAGAAAACAAAGCAAAACAACCCTACCCCTAGAACAAAATAACATGAAGATGACACAAAACTTGGAATGAATTTATAAGTTAGGTGGAAAACTCTGTTACATTTTTGGTAGCTCTGAAATTTGATAAGGTAAAGAAATACCTGCAGATTTCTAAATAACAGTCACTTGTTTTCAAGAACAAATTAATTCAGCAATTCCACTAGAAAACAAGGAAGTGGATAGCTGGAACTTACATGCAAAGAAAACAAGACAAAGCATGTTAATATTGCTTTTGCATCTGGGTCTGTCTAGAAACTATTTAGGAAGGAGGACTGCCAGCAGCCCACTATTCTGAATTTATAGAATTCATTTGAATTCTATATTCTATATATTCTAAATTAATATTAATTAATTTCTGAATATATTTATATTCAAATAAAAAGCAACTCTAAGCCTAGACAGTCAGATTTATTTAAATTCAATGGAGTAATGCAAACAATGATGCAAACAACCTCTCTAGCATTGGCAGAATTAAGAAGAAATAATCCCAGTACTCAGTCTTCTATTGCATTCTATTGCAAAAGGGCGTTGTAGAGAAACTTGAAGTCTTTAAAGTAAAAGGAAATGATCCTTGTATTTACAAACCTGTAGAGACTCCTACAAGTCTCTTAATAATAATTAGTAACTAGTATTACTTGTTATAAGCTCACAGTTTTACTATGACATGCCAGAAGAAAACTTCACCATTTGAAGCAGTGGCTTTACTGGAAATGTCATTATGTCATAATGGAAGTGTCATTAAGAGTCTGGTAATTTTTAAATACAATAAGGCATTCTGATGAATAGGACAGTAAAAAACCCAAAACAAAAGCAATGTAAAATTAGTAAAGTGAGACTCTCAACACACCCTCAAAGAGTGCCACATATTCTAATACTAACAAACATATCCCAACTGAGCATGTGCATATCACTTGTGTGTGGCAGGAAAGGTTGCCATTTAAAAACTGGAAAATTTCCTTCCTGACTTCCATGTAGAGACCAGTTAACCCAGTTGTAGTGTTTTTTATATTTGGCCATGTAAAGCAGAACACAAATTTAAGCCCCCAAAGTGGATACTGAATCACTTTGCTCCAGAAGGAGGTCATTGTTCTCTCTCAAAATGATACGTTATAAAACAAGAACAAGAAAAACTATGTCCTTCCTGGAAGGAAGCAGAAGATCTGATGTTGTATGCCCAAGACTCTAAGAATTTGGTGCTACATGCTCATTTTGTGACTGAATAAACACAGTTCCTTCTTCTGGTGCTTTGAAAAGAGCCTTTCCTCTGCCGACACTTCGCTTTTATTGCAGTTGGGTTATCTGGAGAAGTTTTCTCCTTTCTCTACTTATAACCATCTAGGAGAGCTAAATTCTCTGAAGTGAAAAATTTCAGGTTTCTACCTTCAACCTCTTTGTGGAATTCAGCTGAAATCACAGAAAAGGTCTAAAGACAGATACAATTAATCTGTTCACGTAAGTCTCATTTCCTTGGAAAATCAAATCGAAACCTCTGTTTAGGAGTGCCTAGACCCAGATTTTGTGCATTGGCTCATAACTAAACATGTTTATTATGAAGCAGGATATAATATATTTTGGAATGCTTTGAATTAGAGTCTCTATAAAACAAACTTCTAAAATACATCTAGACTGTCCATAAATTCCATTCTTTTACCACCTGAATTAATGCCAGCCCAATGAAAATCAGTTTAAAATGTATAGTGTCTTTTTGCTAAATTTAATTGCAAGTAAAAATGCTTTTAAAAACATAAAATAAAATTATTACCATTACTTATAAAATAAAGCATCTGCTATAAGAAGATGTTTCTCTGCTAAGATTTAAAATACTGAAGAGAAGAAATAACTGTGTTACAAAATTTCCAGAAACTTTAAATACATACATGCAAGGAAATCCACAAATGCCTCTTTGTTATGTTTTCCATTTGTCCACGCTATGTGGGTTCCCTGTGTACTTCCCAAATTTGATAGTGCTATACCTGTCTTTTTGCATTCCCCTTTTCTGACATAAGCTATTTACCTATCCCATAAAATTAATTTGGCATTATAGTACTTTCTTAAAAAAAATTAGTTCTGCCAACACACTCATTCTGGGGCAACTTGGCAAGACTAAAGTACAGTAGATTACCATTTACTAAAAGTAAGAAATGTTTTGGAGATGCAATTTATTTTGGAGACACATTGAATCTGAAATGTATTTTTCACAGTATTCTGTTTTTCTCCCTAGGAAAAAAACAATTGTTCAGACAGCTAAAAAGATTTGTTAATTGCAGACATATACCCTGGGTCATCTCACCTGGGCATTTATAACATCAAACCAACCTACAACAACAGAACTGAATTCCTTTTCTGTGATCCCCATCCTAGACAGCTGTATAAAAAGGTCTCCCTAACTGGCTAGATGTACACATTCTGAATTTTAGTTTTCTTTTCTTCAGTGTAAGTAAATCGAAATTTCTAATGTCACCTAAAGTGGAAAAGGAAAAGAGTGATTTTTCTGCAATATAGGGTGTTTTTTAGTTTGGAAGATGAGGGAAAAGTTTTTTGGAACTAGTATTCTAAAATCTCTGTTGCATCTCCAGTTATGGGCTTTTTATCTCCTTTATATGAGTAGCAACAGCAAAAACTAACATAATTCAGCAAGATGTGACTAGCTGGCAGAAACAACCAACCAATAATATTTCTTAAAATTATCCTTTTAAAACTGATGTATACAAGTGGAATGGTACATTTTCCCTTCCTCCATCATCAACTGATTTTTTGTCTACTCATGTGTCTTGGGTTGCAATGCAAGATATAACAAAAAGTATGTATTTTATTATGAAATTTAATTTCCTACGATTTGACTTAAGGTCGATTAAAAAACTCCAGTAAGTGAAAAAGGGCTTCCACTACTTCACTTACCAATGACTTGCTATCAAATGCTATCAAATGATTTTTCATTTCTCTGTACCTCACTTGAAGAATTCATCTTTCATTTCCTTATATTAGTAGTCACAGTTACTCATGCACTGTTCCTCAAAGAAGCCAAGAGCCAGGTTGCCATTAATTTTCAGCTTAGAAGTCTGTATTATCACAAGAAGTGTTAGTACAAGCTCTTGCACAAAAGTGCCATCCTCAGAATCTAAAATGTGTTGTACTGTAACTGGCCATTCAGCCAACACTCAGCTTACCAATTCCCACTCCATGATACTTGGAGTTCACTTCTAGCAGAAAATTTTACAGAGTGGTTATAACAAGAAAACAAACAATCAAACACAAAAAAAGTAAGGAAGAAAAAACCCCAACCAAACAGTCCCTTCCAGAACTGTAGAGTTTAGAGGGTACTATAATGATGCCTTATATTATTTATGAAATGTAAGATTTCTGAATATATGTAGGATTTTTGCCTAAAATGTTCCCAAAATATGCTACGATACCTTCCAATTTTAATTTGAGGTCTACACAAAATATCCCAAAGAACACACAACATGAAATTAAGATAAAAATTGCTTTCTCAGTCAAAGGTCAAGCATTACCATAGTGCATAACTACTTCATCTGAGAAATATCAGACCAACACAGAACAAAACCCTCTTACCCTCTCATTTCACAATCCATTGAGGAAAGTAAATAACTACAGCTGAAAACAGCAATAAGAAAACTCTCTCTCAATACCTTGTATAAATTGCTTTTATTTCTGAAGGTTAACAAGCCCTTCTGACATTCTACCCATACAGGAGCTATAGATTTTCAAACACATCAGACTCACAAAGAAGAGACACTCAGCATAGAACAAGCTGTTCTCTGCTACAAAAGCACTAAAGACAGATACTCAGCAGCCAGAGAATTCACGGGCTCTGACCAGGTCAAAGCACAAACCTGAATACCAGAAAAATAAAAAAGCATAACTGATAAAAACACCATAGGGAAACAAATATTTCCAAGAAAACAAGTCATGCCATGGAAAAGGCAGGCACAGTGGGAAGTGGGGGACCACCATGCTTGGTGATTTCATCATTGACACTGGATACTTTGCAGTACATTATGACAGCAGAATCACAACTGCTTTTTTCATTTCTGTTGACAGCTACTTTTCATTACAGGCCTAAGATCCATTAATGAATGACAATTACAAGACTTACAGCACTTTGCATTATATTCACTACCTAATGAAAGACCAAAATGCAGTAGTCTTCTGCAAAGCAGCTGGAGTGATGCCTGGTTATTTTCATGTTGTCTCTCAGGGGTTTCTCTGTGAGTAAGCAAAAGTGATTTTGCTTTCTATATGCCACTAAAGCTGGCCTTGCCAAACTCTTCTTGTCACTTACTGCTTCCTTACCTCTGACAAAGAACCACAACACTAAATTCTGCTTCTCTCCAAGTGTAAAATAACATTATAATCTGTAGAATGTGAAGACACTGTCAGCACAACTATCATCAAGAGCACAATTTTGGCAGAATAGTGTCTTATGGGAATGTATCCAACTCAGTTCTCAGTGCTCAGAATAAGAAAAACTTTGCTGTTTATTAAGTCTTCATATTTTTTCTTAATGGGAAGACAAAAAAAAAACAAACCCAAGCATGAAATTCAGTAAAAACGAGTGCAAAATAGACTCCCTCAAATAAATTCTCATTTATTTTCATCCAAATATACACATCTGAATTAAGATGAAGTGTATTCTCAATCATATAGCTGCTTCTGTAACTCTTGCCTTCTTGAGGACCCAAAGATGTTTCACAAATGACTTATTAGCCCTCAGAATATTTTCTTATGCATGTAAGAATAACCCTAGTACCTCCAGTCTATGAAGTCCAAAATTCATTTTTGTTGATACCATATGTTCTTCTGTGACAAAAATGAAATAATTTTAATTTCCCAGTTTTTTATCCTTCTTCTCTATAACCCTAATGAGAAAAAAGAACAGAAATCAATTTAAAGAATGAGAAGTCTAATAATTATTTTTTGTATTCATATCAGTCATATGCAATCATATTTTTTTAATTAAAAAAAATTAAGCTATCAACTGTATTTTGTTCATGTAGTGCTTCTGTTGAAAAATCCATAGATTCTACAGATTTTTTCTGTTTTGATGCTTCCCACAGAATGTCCCCTTGAATGGCACTTAATTTTCCAAAGCCTTTTTGGCCATAATGGTAATGGATAAGTGTCTTTATCTTGACCCATGAAATTTTTCACACTTTTTTCTTCTCTTCCTATTAAGAAGATGTGCTGATTTTGGCTGGGAAGGAGTTAATTTTCTTCACAGTAGCTACTGTGGGTCTGAGGTTTGGATTTTTGCTGCAAACGGTATTGATAACTCAAGGGTGTTCAGCTAGTTATAGCTGAGCTGGACTTACTCAAGGCAAGGCCTTTTCTGCTCCTTGCTCCACCCCACCAGCAAGAAGGCTGGGAATGCACAAGGATTTGGGAAGAGACACAGCCAGAACAGGTTACCCCAGCCAATGAAAGAGATAGCCCAGCATCATGGTCAGCCTCTAGAGACAGGGCAAGTAGGAGTGACAATACTTGCCTTTCCAAATCACTGTTATGCTTGATTGTGCGCTGCATTCCTGGGCAGGTCTGAACACCTGCCCGTCCATGAGAAGTGGTAAATTAATTTCTTGTTTTGTTTGCTTGTGTGCACAGTTTTTGCTTTACTTATTAAAATAGCTTTATCTCAACTCATGAGTTTTCCAGCTGTTACCCTTCTGGTTCTCTTCCTCATCCTGCTGCAGGGGAGTGAGGGAGCAGCTGGGTGAGGCTTGGTTGCTGCCTGGTCTGAAACCACGACAGAAGAGGAAATGACAGAGAAGTATGGTGTACACAAGAAAGTCAACAAAGGACAACACATATTTACCTTCTGCTGTATTTTCCTCTACTGATGAGTCCTAGTCAGCTCATTTCAGTTCTTAGGTGGAAAACTTGATCATCCCTTAGGCTCATACTGAAGTTTTATCAGTTCTGTTTATCTGTATATCTCACTTCAAGTGAGATACACTTGAAGTACCAAAATGTCAAATCTGAGGGTGCTGAAAAAACTTAGATTTTATGAAGTGGCATCACTGTCTTACCTGCACAGTAAGCAATTAAAAAGCTATCATCTGTCTCTTACTCAAACCTGTACTGCTCAACAGCCCCTCTCAAGGACATTGCTGGCACAGCTCTGCTCTCCAGGTAATGTCACCACCAGAAAAAGACTGAAGAAGTTTTTTAAACAAGGAATATGAAATATTTCCTATTTTTGTATGTAAAAGAGACAATATAGCTGTTCTTTCAACATATCTCTTTTATTTCTTTAATTTTGGTGTTGTATTGGTTTACTTGAAAGACATATGAAAGATGATAGAAATATGATGGAACACATGCCAAAGTTTGGGAAAAATTTGTTTTAGCAAAGTGCTAATGTTATGTTGTATATCATGACCCTCAGGAAGGCAGTCCTGACATGTCAGCTTTCAGAAGTCAACAAAAGTACAATGCAAATACAATTCAGTTTTAAAAACCCATTTAAAAAAATCCCACCACTAACATTCTTCACTGCTAATGGAACCCTTATATTTCAGAGGAAGACTGCTTAATCTATGTTTAATTTCTGGCCTAAATTTTATAAAACTGAAAATAAACAGCCCTATCTCATTACAGCAGTGCCCTCTGGCTCGAATTAAAGTAAAAACATTATGTGACTGTTAGAATTATGTAACAATGCTGTGAAAAAAACACCCCCCCCCATTCCTCCCAATTTCAGTTTTTAAAGGAAAATATTTTTTTCCCAAGCCACACAAACACCAAAGGCAGGTGGAGCCAAGTTTGAAGAAATCATCATCTATAAATCTAGAATTCACAGAATCACAGAATGAACTAGGTTTGAAAAGAAATTTAAGATCATCTAGTCCAACCTATGACCTAACAGACCCTCATCAACTAATCCATGGCACTGACTGTCACATCCAGTCTTTTTTTAAACACATCCAGGGATGGTGGTTTCAACATCTCCCCAGGCTGACCATTCCAGTACTTTATTTCAATGAAAATTTTTTTCCTAATATCCAGCCTATATTGCCCTCAGCTCAGCTTGAGACTGTGTCCTCTTGTTCTGTCAGCTGCTGCTTGGAGAAAGAGACTGACCCCACTCGACTACACCCACCTTTCAGGGAGTTGTAGAGAGGGATAAGGTCACCTCTGAGTCTCCTTTTCTCCAGGTTAAACAACCCCAGCTCCCTCAGCCATTCCTCACAGGGTTTGTGTTCCAAGCCCTCACCAGCCTTGTTGCCTCTTCTGGATGCGCTCAAGCATCTCAACATCCTTCCTGAACTGAGAGTCCAGAACTGGACACAGCACTCCAGGTGTGGCCTCACCAGTGCCAAGAACAGGGGAAGAATGACCTCCCTGCTCCTGCTGGCCACAATATTCCTGACACAGGCCAGGATGCTGCTGGCCTTCTTGGCCACCAGGGCACACTGCTGGCTCATGTTCAGTCTGCTGCCACCAGTATACCCAGGACCCTTTCTGCCTGGGCACTGTCCAGCTGCACTGTTCCCAGCTTAGAGCACTTCAGGGGGTTATTGTAGCCAAAGTGCAGGACTCAGCACTTGGACTTCATCTTACTGTACTCTGCCCATCTGTCTGGGTCCCTTTGCAGAGTCCTTCTACTGTCCAACAGATCGACACATGCTCCCAGTTTGAAGTAATCTGCAAATTTACTAATGGTGGACTCATCACCTCATCCAGATCATCAATGAAGATATTGAACAGAAATGGCCCCAGCACAGACCCCTGAGGGACACCACTGGTGACTGACCACCAGCTGGGTGCAGCACTGTTCATCACCACTCTCTGGGCCCAGCCATCCAGCCAGTTCTTAATCTAGCAAAGAGTTCTCCTGTCCAAGCCGTGGGCAGCCAGCTTTTCCAGGAGTGTGCTGTGGGACACGCTGTCAAAGGTCCTGCTGAAGTCCAAACAGACAACATCCACAGCCCTTCTGGCATCCTCCAGGTGGGTCACCTGGTCATAAAAGGAGACCAGATTGGTCAAGCACAGTCTACCCCTCCTAAATCCATGCTGGCAGGGTCTGATATCCTGGCCATCCTGTAAGTGCTGCATGATGACACTCAACATAAACTGCTCCATCACCTTACCAGGTACTGAGATCAGGCTAACTGGCCTGTAATTACCAGGATCCTCCTTCCCACCCTTTTTGTGAATAGGTGTCACATTGGCCAGCTTCCAATCATCTGGAACCTCACCAGTGAGCCAGGACTGCTGGTAAATGATGGAGAGTGGCTTTGTCAGCTCACCTGCCAGCTCCCTCATCACCCTGGGGTGGATCCCATCTGAGTCCATAGATTTATAAACATCCAAGGGGCTCAGCAGCCCTCTGACTTCCTCCTCCTGGATATCAAGGACCATTCTGCTCCCTGACACAATGTACCAACCAAGGAGGACAGTTATCCTGAGGACAACCTGTCTTTCTGCTGAAAACTGAGACAAAGAAAGTGTTTGGTACCTCTGCCTTTTCCTCATCTTTATGTACTAAATTCCCTCCTGCATCCAATAGAGAATGGAGGTTGTCCTTACCCTTCCTTTTGTCATTAATGTATTTATAAAAATATTTTTTTTTCCTTCTCAGAGGTTGCCAGTTTGAGTTCTAACTGGGCTTTTGCCTCTTCTAATTTTTTTCTACATGCCCTAGCAACCCTCTCAAACATTTCCTGAGATATCTGACCCTCCTTCCAAATGCAATGCACCCCATTTTTTCCTTAGTTCCTTCAAAAGCTCCTTGCCCATCAGGCTGGTCATTTGCCTCATTGGCTCATCTTTCAGCACACTGGGACAGTCTGTTCCTGCACCTTCAAGATCTCTGCATCCTTCCTGCACGCCTTTGTTCTCAAGCGCTACTTCCCAAGGAACTCTCCAAATACGTCTTTGGAACAGGCCAGAATCTGTCCAGAGTGTTTTATTGGTGCCCCTCGTTGTCTTGCCAAATATTGAAAACTCTATAATTTCATGATCACTATGCCCCAGACAGCCTCCAGCCACCACATCTCCCACTAGTCCTTCTCTGTTTGCAACATATGGTCTAGTGTAGTCTCCTCCCTCTTACCAGCTGTGTCAAGAAGGTGTTCCTCCACACACTCTAAGAATCTCCTAGACTGCCCCTTCTCTGCTATGTTGACTTCCCAGCAGATGTCTTGTTCTGTCTACAAGAACAAGGGCTGGTGATCTTGAAACATCCTTCTGCTGCTTGTAGAATAAGTTGTCCACCTCTTCTTCCTGATTGGGTAGATGATAACAGACTCCCACCAGGGTGTTGGCCTTGTTGGTCTTCCCCCCTGATTCTTACCCATAGGCACTCAACTTCATTGTCATTTGTTTCAATTTCCATGGCATCAAAACCCTCCCTAATATAAAGGGCCACCTTTCCACCTCGTCTCCCTTTCCTATCTCTGCTGAATAGCTTGTAGCCACTCAGGGCAGCACTCCAGCTATTTGAGTCATCCCAGCACTTTTGTGTGATGGTGATTACATCAACAGCTTTGCTGTTGCACCATGGCCTCCAGCTCTTGTTTGTTACGCATGCTGTGTGCATTGGTACACACGCACCTCAGCTGGGCTACTGATTTCACCCCTAACTCAGGCTTACCACCCTTGGGCTTGTTTCTGGAGAGCCCAGCTGCATCCCCTTCCCCCCTCAAACCTAGTTTAAAGCCTTCTCAATGAGGTCTTACAGTTCATGAGCTGGAATCCTTCTGCCCTTAACAGAGAGATGCAGCCCATCCAGTCCCAGCAGGTGAGGTGCCGTGAAAGTCGCTCCACGATCAAAGAACCCAAAATTCTGCTGATGACACCAGCCTTTAAGCCACTTGCTGATAATGTGACTTCTGTTCCTTTCATTCATACAGTTCTTCATTGCCTGCAACCAAACTAATTTTTAAGGAATTGTTAGATTAATATTTTATTAATATCCAAGTTTATCAACTTATAGCAAAAGAAAATGGGCTGTTGAAGTGGTTCACAAAATGGTATGAAATACATAGGTAAAAAACAGAGCCATCCTGCTTTACCCCATGGCCTTTCATAACCCTGAATACAAGATGATCTACAAGTTTTGTGCTCCCCACCTGACTTTAAGCAGAGTACACAGTCTTCCTCTTGTATTTTTCCTTACAGCAACTCCTTATGTGCATTTTTGTGCCTCTTGACATTAACCCTGAATACTGGGTCTCTGTGCAAATCCCACAATACAAAGGGTTTGTTACTCCATTCCCATAAACTCTTCAGGGCTCATTATCTAAAATGAAACAAGGCTCTTGAAGCACATCTTGACAGAGCATCATTATAAACCATGTTAAGAAGAGGCTGGGTTTTTGAAAGAGCTTGAATATGGAGTATTCCAGCCAACATGCATACTTCCGAGCTATTAAACTAAAGATAATTGAAATTCAGGACGGAACAGCACATGCAGTCAGACTTGGACTGAGTATCTTTCTAATTAAAATAGCTGGAAAATAAGTAGATACACAAATTGGAACATACCTTTTAAGACCTCAGCTGGGGCGTCTTTAGAAAACAAAGTATAGCTGTGAATAACAAAAAAGCTAAAATGGTAATAAAAACTTTCTAGCACAGAAAGTATAGATAATAGAACAGATAAATAGTGATGCATTTTATACCTAGAAATATATAATCACATCTTAAAGCTGCCCATTCTAGCAGCATTGGAGAACAGGAGTCTTTGAAACATGGCTATATACCAGCAAGTTCTTGGGATTCTGCTACTACTCACAAGTTTTTAAATGTTATTTGTGCTTAAAAAATTTTAAAACATACACCCCAAAAAAATAAGCAAATTGTACTTTACTCCTCAGTGACATTTCTGATAACCATTTCCTCAGAATACATTTAGTGGATTTAATTTCAGGAAATTATCTGTTGAATCATTACTGCCACAATGGGGCATATTTATTCTACCGACCAGGTCAGAGACAAAAGGTGACATACGCAAATACTACAGCAAATGTCATACAATTATCCTCCTCCAGTCACTTCAAGCATTCATTTCTTCTGCTTCCAAGTAATGCCTGCCACATGGGTAAGTATAACCTGTTTTCCAGTTAGGCATGGTTACTGGAAAAGAGTCCTGAAGAGGATCATGTTTAGAGCTTTAGGTGCCAGCTCTGCAAAACTCAGTACCCTCAAGCCTCTGCTCTTAAACCTCTGTCAGGCCACATTTCTGACTCTCTACAGAAAAAAGGGGCAGAAATATTTAGTAGAATAAAGACAGCAACATTTAGTGATTAAATCAGGAGATTCACTATTGCATGAAAACTGAAACCACCTTAATGCAGGATCTGCAATAGTTTGTATTGCAGCTGTTAGGTTTGTTCCACTGAAAGAAGGGAACAGCTTTCCATAACTGTAGGAATTACAGTCTGATATACAGAACTAAATGGACCTAGTGTGCAAATGTGGATATAACAAAAATGGCTTTAAAATAAATAAACCTGAATAACTGAAAATATGTAAATTTATAACAAAGCCAACAGGGTTTTAATTTCAAGAGGCAGAAAAATTTTCATAATGTTTACTTCAAAGAGGAGACCTGAAGCAGCAGAAAGGAAATTTTTAAGGGTTGTCAGGAAGGAAAATCTTTATAGTAATGCAGCACTTCTGGAGGACTAACATGCCCACTCTGTTAACCACCTTCATGGACATACTATAATAAATGTTTGAATTAGCTGTACAATGTAGTTCCACAAAAATAAGTCTGTGACTATTTCCACTACTACAAGGGAGTGACAAGAGCTGGGGAAAAGCCAAAGCAGATTTAATCTCTACTACTCATAAGAAATCATTGTTTTCCAGTAGGGATGTAATCCAAAAATAAAATGTGTTTTCACTTCTCTTGTTCATTTACCAATAAGCATTCCTGATATCTGTGCCAGGCAATGTTTTGAAGTGTTATCTGTCACTTTTTACTAACCAACAACAAATAATTTATCTTTCCATGGATGTATAAAGAAGCAAATTTGACCAGGGACATGAAGTGGGGAACAAAAACTGAAAAAAGCACCTCCCAAAACCCAGTACTATTTCAGATACACCATTCATATTCTGTAGGATTCAGAACCATCTTCTACACTGGTTACCAGGGAAACAGCTCTCATGCATTCTAAAATCCCACATGTTAAGAGCACATTCTGGCCAATTTTTCCATGCTGATGACAGGGAATGTGATTCAGAATAGGAGTTTTTCCATTTCCAAAGTTAAATTAACAGAGGGATAGGCTCCAAACATATTTAATAATAACTATCAAAAATACTGTAGAGAAGAAAAAAAACTTTTAAAGAAATTATTTATAAGTCCATATGGACTACTGCTATGCATATATCCGAATGTCTGCTTCTGGCATGACTTATCTGACACCTACACAACTTGCTACTTCAATGTTATTTTTGATACTAAGTGTAAAGGTGGAAATTATAATATATCTTCAAATAAGCCTTTAAATGTAAGAGTCTTAGAAATCAAAAAAATACTAAATACATAATTTCTTAGTGAGGAACAGTTTAATAATTGAGTTACCTGAGTTAGAGTTCCATTCCAGTCTTTCATGCTATAGAAGTGCAGGACCAAGTTAGTCTTAATTCTATAATTCTAAACATCTTGAAGGAATGCATGGGAGCAAAATCAGCATGGGAACCAAAGGTTACAGCCTCTGGTCAAATCCTCTGAAGTTTCGCTCAGGTGGTATGTGACGTGGAAAAACATTTCACATGCTTAAGAAGCAAAAGATACTGTCCTCACCCCCAAAGAGTCTGTTACTGTTGAAAATATCAATGCTAGAAGTATTTTTTTAATATATTTCTTTAAAAATAGAAAAGGCAGAAAACAGAAAATGCAGACACACATGTGTATGGGTGCATGTGTGTGTATGTGTCCTATAAAACTGATAGTAGCACCTGAACAGACTTTAAATAGAAACAAAACCAAAAAAATTTCCAGGAACAACTTCACTCACAATTCTCTGATTAATCCTCACTTGTACTTGGAAGACCATAACTGGACCTGTAACTCCAGAAGTGGCCACACCAGCATGGAAGAGGGGAAGGCCACTTCCTTCCACCTACTGGCTGCACTCCTCCTAATGCACCAGAATACAGCTAGCCTTTGCTGCCTCAATGGCACCTTGCTGGCTCAACTTGCTGTTCACCAGGACCTTTCCAAAGCTTTCCAGCAAGTCATACCATACCATAGTAACTGGTGCATTGGCTGTTCCTCCCCAAGAGTTCACACTTTGTTTTTCATGAGGTTTGCATTTATTGCATGAGGTTTCTGTCAGCCTGTTGAGGTCTTGTGATAGCAGCACAACCCTTGGGTTTGTCAGCCACTCCACCCAGTCTGGTGTCATCAGCACTCAGCTCCATCATTCCATGGTTCTATGCATAGAGAAAAGGTTAAACAGGACTGAAACAAGTATTGCCCTCTGTGACACATCCCTAGTTACTTGGCCTCCAACTACGCTTTGTGCTGTTGATCAATGCTCTCCGCAGCTGGCCAGTCTTCTCAAGGCACCTGACTGGCTGCTTTTCCAGTTCATCACTTGTCAGCTTCTGTGAAAGGATCTTATACCAGTCAGTGTTACGTTACTCATTATTAACTGACAGTGAATATTCCCCAAATAATGAACTTTCCCCACAGAACAGAAGTCACACACTTCTCAAGCTGGCTGCTTAAGATCACTGCTCTGGGTACACAAGTCGTGTCCACTAGTCCACACCATAACCCAGCTTTTGAGACCAAACAAGAAAGTGGAGAGAAGAAGACTACCCAGCAAAACCCACCAAGTCTCACCACTTTTGTGACAGGCAGAAAATATGGTGGGGGTGTAGAAACAGTTTCTGTTGAGATCCAGAACAGAAGTGGAAAAACTTTCTCACTCCTTTCTAAGTGGACTACAGCTTGATTTAGTGACAGAAAACTAAACTAAACAAAAACCCCTAAAACAGTCATCTTCTAAAGCTGGCAGTTGCAATACAGAAAAATTTCCTATACAATGCAAAAAAATTGTCAAAAAGGTGAAAAAGCCAATCAAACCGGTAACAACCTAATGAGGTCATCAACACTGATCAGTACATTTTTAAATATTCCTCACATTCTTTAAAAAAATAAAACTGCTATAGGAATTAGAGGATCTAAACGCCACATTAATGAATTACTTAGTGAAATGGCAGATGATGATAGAGCAGCCATAATATATAATTGAAAGTGTTATACAGGAAGACTGGAACAGGCATGCAGAGAGCAGGTAGGTCAGAGCAACCTGCATGTTACAGCACAGCAATGCTCCTCCACTTTGTGACCATATTGCTTATTTCAAAATCATCCTTCAGGATTAAAATTTAAAATTTATACCTTGTTTTTATTTATTTTGGCAAGATCACATCAGTAATTGTTTAATACAACAGAAAAAGATACATTTGTTCTTCATATAGCTAGAGAAGCTATTAATTGTTTCTCATAAAAGCAAGATAGGAGTTGCAGCAGTGGCGACAGATTGGGGAATGGCTGGCTGGAGTTAAACTGCATAGAAAAGGACCTGGGGTCCTGGTCCATGACAAGTTGAACACAAGTCAGCAGTGCCTTGGCAGCCAGGAGGGACAACCCTGTCCTGGGGGGCATCAGGCACAGCATCACCAGCCAGGCAAGGGAGGGGATTGTCCTGCTCCTCTCTGAGCTGGGGCAGCCTCACCTGCAGTGCTGGGGGCTGGTTTGGGTGCCACAATACAAGAAACATATTAAACTGTTACCATCTAAAGAAGAGCTATGAAGATGGTGAAGGGCCTTGAGGGGAA
Organism: Pseudopodoces humilis; assembly: GCF_049639895.1. NCBI lineage: Eukaryota > Metazoa > Chordata > Aves > Passeriformes > Paridae > Pseudopodoces > Pseudopodoces humilis. The sequence continues at coordinate 42,653,358 of NC_142203.1, read as the reverse complement.
GCTGTATGAGGAGCAGCTGAGGTCACTTGGTCTGCTCTGCCTGAAGGAGACTGAGGACAGACCTCATTACAGTCTGCAGCTTCCTCTTTGTTCTTTTAGTCTTTTACTATTTTATTCTTTTACTCTACTCTTATGATCAGTGATGGGACACAAGAGAATGGCCTGAAGCTGTGTCAGAGGAGGTTTAGGTTGGAATTAGGAAAAGATTCTTCCCCCAGAGGGTAGGTGGGCATTGGAACAGGCTCCCCAGGGACTGGTCACAGCACGAGCCTGACAGAGTTCAAGAAACATTTGGACAGCGCTCTCAAGCACATGGTGTGACTCTTGGGGTTGTCTTGCACAAGGCCAGGGGCTGGACACAATTATACTGATGGCTCCTTTCCACCTCAGAATATTCTGTTGTTTCATGATTCTATTTCACAATTGCTATTAAATGTCATCAATTTTTGATGAAAACTAAGGGTAAAAAAGAGTTACTTAAAAGTAAAAATAACAAACAAACAAACAACCCAAAGACACCCCCCAGAACCACCAGCACCATCAAAAAAAATCCAAGACCCCACCTCTCCGCACCACAAAATCTAGATAGAATTTGAAAGAAACTTTTAAATAGGAAGAGACTAAACACTTTGTATCCATAAGTAGCTTTGGATTTGGCAAAATAGCTCCTCTATGTCATATTCTCCCAGGAAGAGCAGAGCTTCCCAAACTTAAGATGAATTGTCATGAAGACACTCATGCATTTTTCACGCTCACATTCTCTGCAATGAAGCAATGAAGACAGGAAAGAATCTGGAAACCAAATCTGAAATCAAAAGCCATCCTCACTATGTAGGTAAAGTAATAACTACTTGCACAAATGACATCTTCTTTCTTAGATAGAAGACCAGCTCTGACTATAAGAAGTAATTCCTTAAGGGATTTTACCTCTTTTGATTTATACACATCACCAGGGAAATACCACCTATTTCTGTGATATCAGAAACCAGCCACAGAGTTCAAGCATCAGCCTTTTGCATGTGGATTTGGCACAATCCTAAGAGAAGTTATAGATTATCTGGACAAGCCCTGTGATACATGGGACAAAGACAAAAACCTTAGTTACTCTCAATGCAATGCAAAAAAAATGCAGATCAGCAGCACTCAGTATTGACACACTTTGAGCTTGTAGTGGTTTAGGTTCGCCAATTTGAGTTTCTTGGCCAATGCACCAAAAAATGTGGTGGGTTTTAGCACTGGCTAAAATCACCAGTACACTTACTCATTTCTTGCTGTGAAATATGGATTAGGAGAAGAGCAAAACAGGCTTAAAACTTAAAAGGTATAAAGAAACTACTAACAGGACTTCAAGAATAAGAAGTACCAGAATAAAACTTCCAGAACACCTTTCTTCCCTCTGCCCAACTTTTTCCTTTCCCAACTGACCACGTAGAGACATGGGATGATAAACCAGTACCAACTATACCATAGTCTTTCATCTGTTCTTGTAGGGAGAGGAGTTTTCTCATGCCATGCCATGGAGACTTCTCCACAAGAAATAGTTTTCTCATGGCTTTTCATTTCTACAAATAGCAACTGCCCAGGCAAAAAGTTCTGCAATTGTGAAATCCCTCCCATTTTCACAGCCCTCCTAGAGGGTTGTTCATGGGCCATGGGATATTATTTTAAGGATGATTTGTTCAAAGGCAAAGGTTCTCTTCATCTGTCTCTGTGATTATCTCTGGGAAAAGAGGTTTTCTTCTTCTCTCCCTGGGGGCAAAGGGTCTTCCTCATTCTCATATTTCTCTCTTTCTGTTCAAGCTTCTCATGGGATCACAGTTACTCCAGCATCTGCTTGGCTTCATTAATGGATACCTCTGCTCACATCTACAGTTTGAATACTTCATCCCCCCCAACTTTCTCATGAATTAAAGGAGATATTTTAGTGTATCATTGTCCATCTCCATGGCCCTGCTAAAAGAATTTTCAGCCTCATTTGGCATCTCCTCATTCTCCTTCCATCTGAGGCTTGACTCTACTGACCTTGGTATTTTCATGTTGTCTTTCTACATGCCATCACTCTGTCCTTTTCTCTCCCTGGAGAGAGGACAGAGGTCTGCAGGTCTCATTTGTGTAGTGAAAAGGTTAAATCTGGCCCAGTGGCCATGGCAGTCCCGGTGTTGGATTTCAGGCCGCGCTGGGCGCCTCCCTCCACCCGGCAGCTGCTGGGAGCTGGGGCTCAGCCCGGAGCCTCGGTGCTGGGGGGTGTTTAGTGTTGGCAAGATGTCAGCAGCTGTGACCTGGCCCAGCCTGGGGCTGGGATCCCACAGCCTCCATCCCCCGCCCGGGAGCCGCTGGGGCCCGGCCCGGCCTCCTCCAGGCCGCACAGGCTGCCGGGGAGCGGGGCCGGCCTCACCAGAGCTCTGACACCTTCTGAGGCTGGAAACAAAGAGAGAGATTTCCTGGGTTTGGTGTTTTTAAAATGTGAATCTCACAGAGGCAGATCTAATTTTTAAATGGTGCAAAATGTCAGTTCTCAGAAGTGGCCAGCTATTGGCCTTCTCTAGGCACAGAAGAAGCTCCCAGCAGCTTCTCTTAAAGAAATCACTTCCTTGGGTGGTTTCTTATTCCTTTCCCAAATGTAAATCAGTGTGAAACCACCACAGAGCTCTATCAAAAGATCATTTTAAGAACTAGTCTAAGCACTATTCTATCAACACTTGCTCTGAACTACAAAAAAATTTTCATGTGTCATATTACAGACAAAGAAACTTCAATAGAGCAAGCACTCAATTAAAATGGAAATTTTCCAGGACAACTTTTTTTTTTTTTTTTTTTTTTTTAAGTTTCTCTCATGGAGGCTGAAGCCTATCTGCTTGTGGAGGACCTGAACAATTTAGCACGCCAAGTTCTCTCAGCTTCATGAAATTTAGACTCTTGACTGGATTTAATTTAAAACCAAAATCTGCCATGCATTTCTCATGATTTGCCTCTGAACCACAAGTAGTCTTCCAGTCTTTATGAACCAGTGATAAACCTTGCTCAAATACAGAAATTGCAAAATGTTCTTAAAAAATATTGGCTGAGACTATCCTTCTTTAGTTGCATCTTGTATTAGCATTTTGTGCTGCTGAACACAGGGAAGATAATTTACCATTCCCATAGTTTTGTTTACTTTTGCTTACAAAGGAATAATATCAGTGTGCATAAATATCTGATAGTGAGTGCAAAGAAGACAGGGTTAAACTGCTCTAGTGTTGACAAATGAAAGGACAGGAAGCAATGGACATAGACTGGAATATAAAAGATTAAATGTAAGGAAAAAACCTTTTTATTTAATCTAAAGGTGATTTAATATACAACCATTCTGCCCAGAGAGGTTGTGTTTATCTTTGGAGGATGTTCAAAACCCAACTGGACTCAGTCCTGAGTAGGCTGCTCCAGATGACCCTTCTTTGAGCAAGGGCATAGCTGATGCAATCTCCAAGGTTCCTTCCTACCTTGATGACTGTTATTTTATGGCTGGGTAGATAAAAACACTGTCCAAAACAACACAGCAGTGCAGCAGTGAGAATCTGGAAGTTGACTGAAACCCTGTCCTCAGAGGCTGAAACATCTCATATAAAACTTCTGTTGAGCCAAAATATTACTGAGCTTGAAAAGGTTATTCAGGTCAAAAGAGTACAAGAGAGGAACCCAAACACCACCAGTCCTGCACAGCCTGGGAGATGAGCTAGGCAGGATCTTACCTAGAGAAAAAGTGGTGACTACATGAAAGCAATCTCCTAAGAGGCTGAATGGGATCAAAGCATGGCCACTATGCCTCCAGTTCTGCGTGCCATCCAATTTTCATGTAGACACTTGGACTAGAGAACAAAGATCTTCTATTATTCTCCAAAGTTTGGTTTTTTTAACTACCAGTATTATTTAGTTCTGCTCAAAAAAGGCTAAAATACAGACTTTATATCAGAAAATACAGCAGGTAAACTGTTTGGAGCCTCCCAGTAAGATTATGGATTGCAAAAGAAAAAAAAAATGGGACTACTCAGAAAACAAACATAAACCCCCCCTAGCCCCCATATATTAATCTTAACTGCCAATTATTAAGATTGACCTCATCCTCCTTTCTTCTTGTTCTCCCTGAATCAGCAGCCTCTCAGCTTTCTAAATACTAAAGAATATTAATAGTAAATACTAATATTCTTGCTCTGTTTAAGACTTTCTCTGATAGGTTTGCTCTTCAACAAACAAAACTTTTTAAAGAAGGGAAGCTGAATAGAATGCAAGAAGAACCAGTGGATGAACCCAGAGAATAGTCAGACTTAGTCTGGCCCTTTAAAGTTGGATTTTATATTAAATATTAAAATTATATTAAAATTAAAAATATTAAAATGATGTCAAACATTGTAATGGAGAGGTTCACTCTCAAAGCAAACCAATCCTCATTTTACATCACTGTTAATAGGATGTCACCCTAATTTCTCCATCAAATCTAAGTCTTAAGCTAGCCAAAATCTTTCCTCCAATAGTTATGTGTGGTGAGATGACCTTGGCTGAGCACCAGCTGCTTACCAAGCTGACCTGTCACTTCCCCTTCTCAGCTGGACAGGGGAGGGAAAATCAGATGGAAAAAGAATTGTAGGTCAAGATAAAGCAGTTTACTAAAACAAAAGTGAAATTTTCTGTGATTTCTCACCACCTCCTGGGAAGCAGGGCTCCAGCACCTATAGAGGTTTCTCCAGAGGGCAACCACTGTAAATGAAAGGTGTCCCCCTTCCTCCTCATTCCCTTAGTTTTCTATCTGAGTGACATCACATGGTATGGAGCTCCCTTTGGTCAATTTGGCCCAGTTGTGTCCCCTCCCAGGACCTTGCCCATCCCCAGCCTGCTGATGGGGCAAAATGTTGAGATACGTGGCAGATGCTGTGCCAGTGTTGCTCAGCAATAGCCAAAACACTGCTGCGTTACCAACACCTTTCCAGACACAAATACAAAGCACTGTGAGGGCTGCTGTGGGAGAATTAACTCCAGCCCAGCCAAAACCAACACACTGTGAAAAATATTTTCATCTAAATTACTCAAGGGTTGGAGAAGTACAGACTCCAAAGCCAAGGCTCTCCAGACTGCTCATCCTGGGGCTCACCCCACTATGACTCAGCAATGTTAACCAAGCTGTACACAGGAAGGTAGCAGTTGCCTAAGGACACCAGCCCCAGTTAAACTTTTTATCTCATCTCTTATGAAGAAATGCGGTTTCTAGATGAAGCAGCTCCTTATGATTTGCCTACTAGATTCTGTCTTTCCATTTACTTTCCTATATTTTTTACTAAAATCACACTAAGATTCTGTTATTTCTCATTCAAAAAGCTACAAAATTAAGCTTGGCCTGAAACTGCAAGTATTATTTGTATATTCTGCTTTGTGTTCAAAAAGCCACCCTGCTCAAAAAACCAATTTTTCCAATTGTGCACAGCATACACTGCTGCATGTAACTGGAGAAAGTGTGCTTTACAGTTATTTCAGTAAGAAAAATTACAAACAGGATCTATATCTATCTATCTATCTATCTATCTATCTATCTATCTATCTATCTATCTATCTCTATATAACTTTTTTTAGCTTAGCCGCTTTGTTTTTGTTAGCCCTATGTTTTTCAAAACAAACTGATCTGTTCTCATGCTCACCTGTTTTCCTGGTAAAAACAGTAAATGAATATAGAAAACCATCTGCAGTGTTTTCAGTTAAAGCAGAGCAACACTGTACAGCATGTGATATCCTAAATGAAAACAAGAGAGAAACAGAAAACAGTAAACACTATAATATTTAGATTGCATAAAGGTAGAACATTGTACTGAAGAAAAGCAAGTTGGAGTAAAAGTTACTTCACAATATTTCAAGATATCAGCAGAACAGATTAAAAACTTCTATAGTGAAATGTTTTAACAGACAATTCTTATTTCTTATAAATATTCGTGGCACAATCATGTACACATCAGTGTAGATGGTTAAAGCAGTCAGACAGATTTCTGCATGGTTAACAGGCAAAAGCAATTGCAAAACAGATATATGACACTGAAGGTGGATCAGTATTTGGGGTTTTCTTTTTTTCAGATCAGTTTTGCCTTAAAAAAGTTTTGTAATCCAACATTGAGAGTGGCCTGTTTAAACTTAGTTCCTGATCTACAGTTTTGTTCAGTCTTCCTGACAACTTTTTGTTCGAACAACTTTTTGGTTGGTTATTTGGTTAGGTACATTCTTCCTGCTGCTAGGTCTTGACCTATGGGCATCAGAGCTGAAGGCAGAATTTAAAAGTGAAAGATTTTTATAGTTTCTATTCACAGTAACTTTTTAGAACACTTTCCTGACATAAGGATATGTCAGGTTTTAAAGGAGCCAGGTTCTCTGAGTTTTCTGATCATGGAGTTTCATACAAAGGTGGCTATTCTCTGAATGATGTTACTGAACATGTTGCTACTGCAAATAAATATTTGCCTTGTTTAATAGCATTTGATGACCCAAACACACAGTTTGAGATAAGTGTCAGAACTGGGTGTTTTGTTGGAACAACAGAAAGATTACACAGCAGTACAATTCCCACTATGCTAACGACTTCGAAAATTTACATCATATCTCTGTTCCCACATTAAGGTTGGCTCTCCAAGGAATGAAATCAAGGTCTAAATTTATTTTTTCTGTATATGTCTTATCTTTATGAGCTTTATTCATAGCACCTTTTAACATGCTGAAGAACTTCCATAGAATCATAGAACTATAATGGAAACTGGTGGAAAAGACTTCTAATGGAACCTCATCCAGCCATTTAACACAGCACTTCCAGGCTTGCCACTGGGAACAGATCCCCAAATGTCATATCCACACACTTTTTAAACACTTTTAGGCAGTATTTCCCAACATATCACACTCTGGTTCGTGTATTTCTTCATCTAAGAACAAATGAGTATAATGTAGGCAATCCTCTGGGCAATTTATTCATGGAACAAACATTTATGTGATAAACTTTCTTCCAATCACTAATGATCTTTTCTTTCCAGCTTACTTACTACTTTCCTCAATAAGGTTGCACTATTTACAGTTTGGTTATTCTGTAGCAGAGTAATAGAATTGTGCAGTCTACAAGGCTGTCAGTATTTTCTGCTGAGCTCTTATGGGGTTTATAAATTCAAAATTCTGCTACATCTCTCTTGATACATGACATGTTTTAACCCCAGCCAGAAGCCAAGCCCCACACAGCCACTCACTCACTCCCCCACCAGTAGAACTGGGAGATAATTGGGAGGGTAAAAGTTAGAAAATTCACAGGTTGAGATAAAGGCAGTTTAACAGGGAAAGTGAAAGCTGTGCACACAAGCAAAGCAAAACAAGGAATTAATTCACTGCTTCCCATGGGCAGGCAGGTGTTCAGCCATCTCCAGGAGACCAGAGCTCCATCACACTTAATGGTGGCTTGGGAAAACAAAAGACATCACTCCAAAACTCCTTCCCTTCCTCCATCTTCCCCCCACTTTATACACTGAGTATGATGTCATGTGGTCATTTGCCTTTGGTCATTTTGGGCCACCTGTCCCTGATGGGTCTCCTCCCACACTCCCATGCACTTCCAGTCTCCTCCCCATTGTGGCAGCATGAAAAGCAGAAAAGGCCTTGGCTGTGTGTAAGCCCTGCTCAGCAGTAACGAAAACATCTCAGTATTATCAACTCTTATGTTCAGCCCACAATCAAAACACAGCCCTATACCTGCCATTGTGAAGAGAATTAACTCCACCCCAACCAAAACCAGCACAGTGTAGTTGAAGAGAAATACAGCCACTCAAAATACCTGTCAGCCTAGACCAGGTATGAGCATCAAGTTCATTTCCTTTAAACTCCTCTAGCTGATCCACCTTTAATGAGTCATGCCCACTCTCAGAGATCCAGGTGTATGAACTCACAACAGTCTTGATAAGGCTGCCAAAAACAAGGAAGTATGTAAATTATTTGTGTCAGTACAGTTTTTCTTGAGAGCTGATTACAATATAAAATTTTATTGTACTATCAGGAGTGAAAATTCTGCCCTCAGCTAAAAATGAAGAATTATGTTTTTTCTAGGAGTCGGTTTGAAATTTTTGAAAATCTGGTATGACATAAAAATCCTTATAACTCAAACATCTAACATTGTCTCACGTGCCCATATTGCTGAAAACCAGCTCAAAGCTGTGCTTGGCAGGCAGTTGCGAAAATCATCCCCTTTTTTTAAGCTGGTTGGTAGTTATGTTTGGCCTCATGGAGGATGGTCACAAGTAATTTTCAGTGAATATCTTGTAACAAAATAGTAAAACAGCTACAGGTTGTTCCCTCCTTCTTCTGCTTGCATATTGTAATTCTTCAAGAGCAGAGACATACACAGTAATTTACAGGTCTCTTCAGCTGATCAGGTTTTCATTGTTGTTATGATCCCTTGAAGGGAACATAACCTTTAAATCAGGAGGCTACCAATCAAAAAGACCATGAAGTAATGCTCTGTAGCAACCAGGAGAAGTGAAATTTTGAGCAGAGGTAGGAAGCAGAAGGTAATGTTTATATGTTTCACAGGCTTGTATTTTATGATGTGCTTTACATGGAGTAGTTGGTTGACAAAAAACATAATGAGTATGGGAGTGGAGAAGATGATGATTTAGAAAAAATGTGAGCAAAAATGTATTAATGTAGGTTCAAAGGGGAAGTAACGAGTTTTTCTGATTTTAAAATTTGTTTGCTTGGGGCTTTTGTTGGCTCACATCAGCTTTCTGGGTACTGTTGATATGGAGAGGGGGCTTCAAGGCAGAAAAATTGATACCAATAAGATTTTAGTTTTACTCCTAAATGACATACACACTTTCCTATAGTTTTCCTATTTCTAGCTATGTATATTACTATGAGCAAGAGTAATGATAGAAGACCATAAGAAATCCTGCTGTTATTCACTCAAGAAGTACTGAAAAATGAGAAATATCTTATTTTTATTGAGGCTTCATCAAGCATGGTCATTTTAACCTGTGAAAAACAGATACAGATTCTTATTTGGCAGTGCTTTCTATCCACTTTTCTTAGGAGCAGTTATGTAGGACACAGACATTCAAACAGAAACAGACCTCAAGTGTTGTGCATATTCCAAAACTGGGAGATTAAAATAGACTTAATTTTTCTCTAACACCATGTGTGTCTTTCTCTTTAGGGTGGTGGGTTTAGTTTCTGTTTGTTTTGCTATTCTATTGTTTTGCTATTTTACACTTCAATGAAGCTTTTTTTTGGCTGACTTTTTTATTTTCTTTCTCACTTTGTGTACTTTGTGCATGTCATTGCTCAGTAACTCACAGTAGCTGCACTCCTTAAAAGGAATAGACCCAGAGAAACTTTCTTACTGGCCCAAACTAGTTTGACAGGTTCAATGACCCCAAATACTGGTGCAGTGAAAAATATCCCAGATTCAACCACCTTCCAAGTACACAATATTTAACATACTCTTATGCTTCAACAGAAATGCCTGGGCTAGAGCACATGAATTAAGTAGCACTTAGAGTGTGAATAATGAATTGTATAAAAATCACAAACCAGTCTAATTCTCAAAAGGCGAAACTTGTTCTTGCAGTAGGAATACTTTGAAAACAACCAGCATCAGCCCAGGTTTCTTTCTACCAGATGTCCGAGACTTATCATGGCCAGATTTTGCTAATTTAATTACATGGTAGGCTAATCTCATCTGGCAATGTGCAGTTATCCACTATCCTAACACTGCAAACAAACAAGAAATTATGAGAGCAAAATAAAACTGCTGGTGTGCTTTATCTCCTGAGAGAAGTAAAAAAGACATTATGGATGACCAAATGAGGAAGTGATTTTCATATTATCGTTCATGTAAGTGAGAGGATAAGTCCAGGACCTCTCATAGATCCTTAAGATTTGACCACATAGGAAAATTTTCCAACGTAAATGCACATGTGCATGCTGATGTTAAGATTTACTAATGTTTTGCTTTGTAAAGACTTACGGTGTGGTGGAATAAAGGAGCTCATTGCACATTAATTACAAGTCTGCAATCCTGAGGTATGAGGAAAGAATTCTCATATTTTTATTATTAATTAATTAATTAAGATTAATGTTGCATAAATGGTTCTGTATCTGCAGAGAGCTTAAACCCACCATCTCCTGTTAGAGTGATGCCCCAGCAGCAGTCTTCTCTGAGGTTTAAGTATTTTATAATGCTGGTAAAAATACATTAAGTAATGGCAAGTTCAGAGGGACTTAGAAACAAACTGGATTAAATATTGTCTAGGGAATAATACATTTTTCTAGTGTTGGCAAACACAATGAAGCTTTGCACTTTTTCTTTTTTTGAGTAGTCTAAACTTCACCAAAAATAACTGCAATAGCTCCCACAAAAGTCTGTTTGGATCAACTGGTTTTACTAACTGTGCTCCACTGACTGTACATAGAAGGCAGGAGAGCAATTCCACTGGATCACAAGTATGGCAGAGGTGGAACAGGAAGCTTGTTCTGTTGTTCAGTTTGTCATAAAGCAGTCAGTAACATTCAGGCAAATATTTCTGAAAATTTTTCAGGGTGTTTACTTGCGGTCACTGTTTAATTAGTTAAACTACATCACCTTTGTTCCACTCTTGTGGTATTTCTCTTGGAGCTCCTGATTTATTAAAATTTTACATTAAATGAAACAAGAAGTTTTTTGGAATTTTTGGCTGCTAGTTATCTGGGTCTGTTTTAATTTCCACTCAATATTTTTCTCCATTATCCTTAGTGACTAATGGATTAGAAAGTGTTTAATCATACTCACTAGACAGCACCTTGCTATGTTCCCTTTAGATACATACCAGACATAGGCATCTGCAATGCCTGCTTTCTAATTTCTTCATGCTTAAGTTTTACCATTTGGGTGAAACCTAGTAGGACCTATGAAATTGCTAATATTATTCTAATGTACTTAAAAGTATCTGTCTTTTCAGTGCTACCTCAGCCTTTGTTATTTAAACTTCCCTTTAACAGTTTTTTACTCCCTACCCTTGAATTCTGATGATTTATGACTAGATTTTTTTTCAGTGTGTTGTATTGCCTTTCACTTCCCTTTGTTACTGAGTAAAAATCAACATACAGCAGTATCTGTCTTATTACTGAATCCTCATTATTAATCTAGCAAATGTCTTAAAAGTTGTGATCTTTCTTTGCGAGTTCTGCTTTTATTCCATACCACATTTAAAATTTTCCCAAGGTATTGCAAACTGGTATTTTCAAAGTATGAGGTACATAAATTACTTCCTGGAACTCTACTTTCTCGTCAGTAATAAATACCAGGTATTGGGATTGTTCAGCCTGGAGAAGAGGAGGCTCAGGGGGGACCTTTTTACTCTCTGCAACTGCCTGACAGAAGGCTGCTAGTGAGGTGGGGTCAAGTCTCTTTTCCCAAGTAATAAGCAACAGGACAAGAGGAAATGATCTCAAGTTGTGCCACAGGAGATTAAGACTGAATATTAGGAAAACTTCTTCACTGTAAGGGCTGTCAGGCACTGGAACAGACTGCCCCATGAAGTGTCTGAGTCACCATCCCTGGAGAAATTTAAAAGCTGAGTAGAGGTGATAGTTAGGGACATGGGTTAGTGGTGAACTCATCGGCTGGACTTTGTATTCTTAAGGGTTTTTCCAGTCTAAATGATCCAAATTCTAAATTGTATGAACTTTCTGAAGAGATACGTACATATATATACACACAAGCGTGCATACATAGGTACATAGATTGGTAGTTGGTATTGCCTATTGTGCAGTCATGCTAAGCAAGCACGACTGAAGGACCACAGCTTATAGCAAGGAGTGGGACAACTCCCATCTGGAGAAATAAAGGACACCGCTGGACTGATGAGAGGATGACCCCAGCACCTCCAACACCTCTGCCGAGCTGTGCTATCACCTTGTGTCACAGGGCGGTGCCTGCAGCCCGATGGGCACGGCGGATGTTTCACTCGAGACAGCAGCGGACGGAGGGTGACAGCACGCCAGAGGCGGGAGACGCTGTGCAGTGCAGCGGGATGTGTGTGCGTGCGCGGGCGGGGGAGCACGGGCTGGGAGTGAATTGCTGGTGATGCTACACGACCCGCAGCAGGAAAGCGCGGCGGTCACCGAGGGGCCCTGGGGGTCCCGCACGGCTCAGATGGAGATGGGGGCCTGGTGGTGCTGTGCGAGGGCCGAGAGGCTGGTGTGCAGCGAGAGGCGGGCTGCTGTGCGAGTGGCAGCGGAGCAGGGCGGGTTTAGAGGGCGGTGGGGGCCGTCAGCCTGGCTCCCACGCCCAGCGCACCCGGGGACTCCCGCCCGCCCGCCGGGGTCCCCGGCCAGCCGCGCTCCCCGCGGGCAGCACCGCACGGGCAGCTCTGGCTTTCCTCCTCAGCCCAGCACTAGCCCTGGCCAGGAAGCTTCTGGCACACTTTCTCTTGCCTCCCTTCCCCCCTGGGGAAAGGGCAAGGAGGCAGAGGCAGGAGAGGCAGGAGAGGCGCCTGGCTCTCTCACAAGGTACTTCTGGTCTCTTGACCACAGCATTCATTGTTTCCTCATTATCATGATAGTCTGTGAAACCTAACCACCTTCAGCCAGCAGCAAAGCCATAGCTGTACTTTGATGTAAAATTTCAAGAAAGTCAGGCTCTTGTAGAAAACACCCTTAAAATAAACTTGTTTAATTTAACACAAAAAAAGGCCAAAGCAAAACAACAACAACAAAAAAATACAACTTGTAGTTTTCATTAACAACTATGAATTTACAATGGTTTTACAATAACTTTCTGAAAATTCTTTACATAATTAAGCATTATCTGTAAGACTATGGCACTCTCAGACATTAAAAAATGCCTGGATATGCTTGCTATGCCAATAGAAATATGCATGTACAAATAGAAAAATATACTTGAAAGTGTTTGTACCTGTCTCTGATGAAAGAAGTAAAATTGTGTGGCCTGCCATTGGCTTAGTGTTGAATTCTTTATGTCATTTTTTATATATGCCATTTTCCAAATGTCACCCTAAAAATCTCCTGAATTTACTGCTAGGTAGTTATATGCACAGATACATTCTCAACTTGTGTTTTCTTTAATAATAGCCTTGAAGGCTTGGCAAAATGCCTCAGACATTACCATTTTTATTTTAAAAGGAATTTTTATTAAGTGGTATGATGTATGCCACACTGCTGTTTTCCCAGTGTATTTTTGGCCTAAGCGTAATAGTTTTTTGCAATAAGAAAGTCCCCTCCTGCACCAGTAACTTTGGTCTGTGGATGCTTCACATTCCAGTGATTTGTGTGTTCTCACCCCAGGTCTCAGTACATGGTTAATGGCCATTTACCATTACCTACTTCTTCTCTTGCCACTTGAGAAAGACAGAATAGTACATACATATTTCATACCTCAGATTGAATCCCACCAGACATTACAGGCTTGACTACAGACTCAACTTCAACAACCAGCAGTCATATTTGGAAACCTACTGGGCACTTGGAGGCTCAACCAACCAGGCTGAAAACTGGGGTCTGGAATGTGTGTACAGGTTGTCATAAGCCTTCCCAGCTCCTTCAGGTTTTGTTTGTTGGGGTTGGTTTTGTTTGTTTGTTTTTGTCTTGTGGGGGGTTTTGTTTTTGTTGTTTTTTTATATATATAAAAATGATAGTGAGAAGAAAGAACAGGTATCTGTTGTAGAGAAATTTTGTTGTACTAAAGCAGCAGCGTATCTGCTGTTGCTTTGAATGCAGAAACATCAGACACTATGACTTTCTGCTAAAACTTCCACTCTTTAGGGCCCTGGGTTCACAGGTGACACAGCAGGTCAAGGTGATCGCTGTGCATTGAACAGCAATTTCCATGTACCCATAAGCATTTAAAATAACGCCTTGTCAGCCTAAGTGATGAAAATACACACTTTTAATGCTTCAACCTCTGTCACTCACAGACCCTCATCTACCAAGTTAATGTTTGGAAATTTCAGAAAAATCAGCTGTAAAAGAAGCCTTTTTTGAGAAGCAGATTTCTTTTTCATAGATGTTAGTGGAATCAAAGTTTTACTGAAAAGACCTCTAGGCAGACAAGGGAAGCAATTTTCCTTCTCCTAAACTGTGTTGGTCACAGCATTACTGAAAAGACTAAGCCAGTATGAATAGATTGCAGAAAATGAATCTGCAGCAGCTAAACTTGCCTGCCCTTTCATTAGTTTCTCGTGGTTAGGACCAGTCTTTTTCCCTGCTGCGCAACAGAAGGCTAAATAAAGGTCATACTCGTGGCTCTCTAAGACAGCAAATCAGCACATAAAATGATTGAGAGTTCAGGAAAGGTGTTGAGCTGTTTTTGTAGCCTAGGGTAAGACAACCATTCTTCCTATTTTCATTAGAACAACTGAAGAGTTGTTAATTAACTCAAATTAGAATTAAAAAGACTATGTACTACGATACTGAAGCCATAGTATTTTCAACTATGAAGACAAATGAAATAAATAAATTATGCATATTTTGCAGGTAAACTGACAAAATCATTTTCATATGCATGACTGGGGACATAACGTTTGCCTTCCATGAAGCATTACACTATTCGCCTCTACTGCAATTTGGAGGCATCCGTTTGTGTCCTGCAATGTATGTATTGTAGGTGTGTGTATTTCTCAACTCTTGAACATCAGAGTAAGGGAGAAAGAACTTTTAACCTACATTGCTTTGTACTGCAGAATTTTTAAGGAAGTTTCCCAGGGAGATGCTAATAAAGTATCTCAAATCCAGTTTGTTTTTGGTTTTTTTCCTATTAACTTCAAAGAACTGAACAGTCACCTAAGCAACCCACAAATGAGTTCTTGGTTTACATTAACTTTTCTCTGCTTAGGAAATTTGTTGTGCTCATTTACATTGTACATCATCATCTAGGTTAAGCCCTGCATCTACCTTCTAGCTATATAATGTTTTATTCTTCTGTTTTTTTAACTGAGGATTATGTTTTTCTATCTACAGTGGAGTTGCTTTTGTTTCATATTAGCAGAAATAAAACCAGCATATATGAGTGGGAATATATATCAAAAGAGAATTATTTAATCCATAACCACAGAAATCTTCCACTTGTAGCACCATTTCTATAATTTCTTACAAGAGTTTCCAACATTTTCTAGACCATATTAAATAATATCGAAAATCAATTAACTGTTTTTACATGTATTAGTCATAACATTATTTGAACACTTCTGACACCTTGTAAAGAATCTGAGTAATATGATTATGTATATAAGGAAAACTGATTGCTTCTTAGTACCACCACAGCCTGTTGCAATTCAAGAGCAATAGCTCCATCAGCTAAATTATATTCATGTAATTGATTTATACATTGAAAGATTAGTATGCAAGGGGAATATCAAATTTGACTATGTTTATATCTAGCCTTTTGCCTCTCAATTACACTCAGGTTGCTTAACTTCAGCAAAGTGAGATGAAACAGTGAAGTTCTAAAGCACCGGAAGAAAACCTTGATAATGAATAGTAAATCAGTTGATTTTTTGAGCTAAAATAAATCAGTAACTTATCAGTAACTGTGAGGGCTCTCCTAAAGTATGTTGAGAAAAGTAGTCACCAAGACACTAATAAAAACATTACTCATTCTTTCCAAAATCAGCATTTGAAATAAACCAAGTATTCTGCAGCACGTGACAGATTAATTAGCCTCTACTATACAATAATCACACCTGTGTGCACAAGTAACTGACAGTTGTTAAGAGACTCCAGATACTTCATCGTGAGATACATGGAATTTTATTTTTAGGGAGAGTGATTCCTCTTTATAATAAATGTATAAAAGTGCAATATCTTAAATATTTACTGCATGCAAGTATCTTTTTTGTTGTTGTTAGCATCATATAAAGTAATCTTATGCAATAGTCTCTGCAAGAATACAGTTTAATTTATTGTCAAATTAATGCATCTCTTCAGTTGAGTGCCAGCCTGATCATTGCATTAACCACCTCATACAGAACTGCAGGAGAAAGGCAAATTTTCAGCAACATCTTAGCAAACAGCTCTCTACTAACAACACAAAATGACATACTAAAATGGCAACATTTGGCCCGTATTGCCTACTACACCCTTCAAGTGATTGTATTCCAACTAGAGTGTTACAGTTTTGTTTTCTGAAATGCCTGTCCAAAAGGCTAATTGTATCTGCCCCTGATTACAGGAACCTTCTGAAGCTGATCTTAGTCACAATTTGTCTTTGATGCAGCCAGTATGATCAATTCCGACTACCAGAACTGAATCTGGTTTGTCAAGGAATCTTCTCTTTGTGACAAACAGGATAAAGGAAAGATACCAAAAAATAATCAAAACAAAATGGTAGGAGGAACAATATTAAGCAGAGAGTGCGTTCCTCTTCAGCTGTACTACACATCATCTGTTGTTGAATTTTACCAGACCAATTTACATTTAATTCACAAGGATCAGAAAGTATTCCAGAGTGCACATACATAAAGCAATATGGTATTTTCTTTAGATGGCAGGAAGTAATTAAGGAGTGTGATAAACGAGTGTGAATGGAGAAAGAAGTGCCTTGGACAGAGTAAACCCTGAATGTCATGCCCAGCAACACAGCATTTTAAATAAGATAGAAAACATTTTCTTTTTCTTTTTACATCTCACTGGAAAAGAACTAGTTTTGTTTTGTTTTGTTTTGGGTTTTTTTCTGTGAGATGAATACAAGTCCAATTATTGTATTTTTCCATCCTTAACACTTTCCATCCTTAAGAACTTCCTAAGAAGTTTCAGTCTGACTACAGTTGCATTTACTCCTCATACACAGAAACTCGTGACTCTTGAAGGGGAGCAAGAAAGTACTCCTTGTTCTGTAATTTTATTCTTTTCCCCCAAATAACTATGCAATCAAGGCCTTGAAAAATGACAAGTGCAACACTTCCAAGCCAAAATAACTAATAGCCCACAAAGTGCATAAAACGAAGCATTTAGAAACTACAGCACTAGGTTTCTAGGGAGGAAAGTGTTACTCCCTCATCTCCTCATTTCTGAGCCTTTGGGCCACACAATTCTACCACTTCCAGCTCGTCAGCTTAGCGCTTCTTGGAACCATTGGTCAGCCAAACTAGCTGAAACCCCTGAAAATTAGCCTAATAAAGCAGCCAAGCAAGAAGAGCAAAAATAAGGTTTTTTTTCCCACCCAGTTCATTGACAAAGCAGCAGGGCTGACATAAGGGAGAGGCAAAGCTCTGAGCAGATGAAAACCAGAATCAGAGGTCTTGGAAGGTAGCTCCTTTTGGTAGTAATGAGCTGTGAGAGGGTGTCTGGTACCTTTGTATCATACTGATACCAGGTGTGCTCCTAAGGATCTGGCAATTGTGTATTTTTTTGGCAGTTTATAAATATTCTGGAACTCCTAAATGTTTGGGACAGTGTCCTGTGCTTGGATATGGGGTGAGATGATCATAGTATCTGATGTGAGGTTCTAATCACAAGTATGCACAACTTACCACACAGATACAGTTTCTACATCTATTTCACAAATCTAAACGTCACAACTGACACTGTAGTTTGTTGACATTATCTTCACTGAGACACAGACATAAAATAAATCCTTCCCTTGAGACTGATCCTTCTCCCATACACTCTGCAACTGGAAAGAAAAATGAAGAAGAACCATTCACTCTTGTCCTTGCTTAGACAAACTGCTTGCACTCTAGGAATCTTACCTCAACCGTTTTGTTCACTTAATAAAGACCTAATTTTTGCAACTTGCCTGAAATACTATTTCTTCAATAATGATAATCTAAGATCCACTGATTGTTGACCAGGTATGAGTCAAACTCCTGAAAAGTAGCGCACTGGCCTCTGTTACTCCTACCACAACACAGGTGAACAAAAGACCTAGGAAAATACTACTCGTGCAGTAGTACTGCAATCATCCAAAAATCCTTAAGAAATTTGCCTCACTGTCTGAAAAGTCTGAGTTTTCTTTTCCTGAGGCAGTTTTATTTATTTTCTCCCATGCTTCTGAGTTTCCACTGTACACAAACCAAAAAAATCCCAAACCTTCTGTAATACTGTCGGATTACCTTCTCCACTGTTACAAACCCTAAATGTTTTGAACATCTGGCTGTAACAAAGATATTCTGGAAATTCTAATATTTAGACAATGATGAGGAAGCATGTATAACTAAAAAATAATTTTGGAGTAAAATATCTATCCAACATTTACCGTAATAAGAAGCATTTTGGGAGAACAATAAGCTCAAATGAAGATTCCGGAAAAACTAAATTTCAAGGAATGAAGAGGCTATAGTATGAATATGTGGCCAAAAATACTGTATTTTTAACCAACAACATTTTTGAGGGGCAGAAACAGTACAATATTAGTTTTTTTTAAAAAACTATTTCTGGCCCTCAAGCAACACACAATACATGCATTTAAGAGACACTTTAGAAACAGCAAATGTTACTTTTAAATACTCTTAAGTTTAAAAATACATCTGACACTCATTCCTTAAAAGAAGAAAAAAAATTAAGAACTGGCCAACTGATTTCCTGAAGCATGGTAAACGTGGAAATAAGCTTAAACTGTATTTTGAAAGAAAAAAATCTTCAACTGATTTATATTAAACTTGATGTATCTTTTGACAGTTTTCAAAGTCTCTATTCCTTTCTTATCTGCAGTGTGACTACTGTGAAAAAGCTCAAGATAAACTTACAGTAAAATTCTTTAATCATCTAAATTGTGACCCCAACGTATTGACTAGACAAAGATTTGACTGATAGAATTCAAAATGTTATAGGTAACAAAAAGGCAAAACAGAGGAAATACCAGTAGCTCCACTTCTCAAACTAAAGCTATTGTTTTGCAGGATTTCTACTAAACTAACAATCTGGAAAGGCTTTAGTTGTTTGATGTCTATTAAATTCTAGAATTGATGGTATATGTCAAAAGAGGGACTGCATTTGTAAAAGTGCCAATTTCTAAAATACCGTGGTTAATTACATACCAGGACATTTAAATTTTCTAAATTACCTATGTCAGTCTCTCCAAAACATAGCTACTTTACTGATCTCTTAACTAGAGGTAGATCATGTGTAGGCCTTGTTAATATGCTGTGAACACTTCATTAGTTCACTAATGTAATAATCTGCAGGATAACTACACACAGAGCTCCAAGAATAGCAGCACATGTAATAAATTAATTGTCTAAATTTTATTTTTTCATGTTAACATGTCTTTGTTTTCTCCTAGTATTTCATTTTTTTGTGAAGAATGTTTAAGAAGGAAAGGGTCATGAGGTTGAATAATCTGAAAGTCTTCTGCACCTTACAACTCAAGGCTGGGAGTCTAGCAATATCTATATGCAGCCCTTTTCCCCCCATATAGTTTTTGCAAATCATGCAGTCAATTCTGACTGTTATCCAGCATTAAAAGTCTCTTCTCCATTTTCAAACTTTAAAAAGCGATTCACAATCATGTGGCAGTATGATTAAAAAGTACAGTCCAAACACCTTGACAATCAGAAGAGACTGAATTATAAAAAGTAAACTGCCCTTATAGCTGCATCATCCTACATCTGTAAGGACAGCGCCAGCTAATTCGTGAAAAAGGCAAGTTCCAGGTTTCTGTAAAACACGTGTTACAGCTTTCTTGTGCTAGTGAACATTTAGAATACACAGGTTCCCAAGACATTTTCCTTCCCTCCTCCCCCATTTATAACAATCAAAGAAAACACATCATTTTGGCAAAGTTAAAAGGGTTTCCGTCTGGATGTTTTTGCCTTCAGCTTCATGTTAGAGGCACGAACTTCTGGACTTGAGCACTATAAGGCGTAATAGAAACCACGAATTAAAACAACAGCAACGCCACCACCACCACAATGGAATATACTACAAGTGGGAACAGCTGTGTTACTTAAAAAGAAAATGTTTTGTAAACTGTCATATTGCAATGCTGTGTTAGGTGATTCATGTAAAGCTTGCCTTGGCATGCTGAGTATTTTTTTTTCCAGAACATGCTCAAATGATCTAAACATTGCCACAGGTTCAACTCACCTAAAAAATACCAGAAAATAGCCCAGTGGCACACACTCTTGAAAACTTTTGCAATCACAATATAACTATAAAGCATGAGTAAACTTTTGTTTTTATACAAAACTTGGAACCACATTTCCTTCTCCCCCACCCAATATCCCATAAGAAAAAAAAATTAAAAAACCCCAAACTTCTGTTAGACACCACTGTCTGCTGTGGCTTTTTGTTTGGTTATGTTTTTTTTTCTTCTTCTTCACCCCCCCCCCCCTTTTCTTTTTTATTCTTTTTTTTTTTTTCTTTTTTTTTTCTTTATTTTTTTTTTCCCTTCCTTTTTTGGCTACAGTTCCATTTATAGCACTGAATCCAATGCGGGCAATGTATTCCCAGGCAGTAAGAAAGGGATATTATCAACAGTGGAATTGTGAAAACAGAAGCTTTGTTGCACTTATAGTATGATCAGGACCATTTTTGTTAAGCTATATTAAGAAAGAGTCATTGCTCTGATCCCCTATTCAGAATATCAGTGTCACTTTTTATAATCTAGATCTACTTGCTTTAGCTTCATTAAATAAAGCACTTCAACTGTTTAAAATTGTTAACAATAGTGACCTTTTGGTTGTTGTTTTTATACCTAAGGTTTCCACAATTTCTGAAAAACTGATCTGATGTTTCATATTTTATCATGGTATTTTTAGGGCAACAGTACATCTGCATTAGCACTTACATACAGTGGTTTGAAATATCTCTGAATTTACTTTTCCAATAAAGCTATTAGAAAAGTGAAAGTAACCTAATGTGAATCAAATAAAAATTGTATTTCAAGCTTATGTTCCAATATGAGATATAATGGCATACGTTATTCCAATAGGATTGTTTTCAACAGCTGTTTAAAGCCTTGACAAGATTTGAGCATTGTTTTGAATCTGAATCATCTCTGTCTTGGTGTCTCCAATTTAGTTCTACTCAGGAATGTGCAAATGATTTTATACAGCACGATGCTAGTACCGCTCTGTACTATAGTATTTTGTTTTGTAAATAAAAACAACAACAAATCCCTAGTCAGAAATAAACTGACAAAATTTACATTCTTCTCTCTTAAAAAAGTAAATAAAATAACATTATTTAAAATGTGAATTAGCTATAAGACATACAATACAATTACATAGATACATATCAATACAGCACATTCAATTTGCCAAAAATTAATGATTACAAAGCCAATATGGATGCTGCCATATATATATATATATATATATGTATGTACAATGACTTTAGCATTCATAATTGCACTATACCTATAACCAGTTTTAAATTACAAGGTGTTTTAAGAGGGAGCAAAAAATAGCAACTGTCCTTATTACTTTGGATTTGGGCAGGTTAAGGATGAAAAACATCTCATTAGTATTTATTGTTAACTTTGGTAATCAACTAATAAGCCATTCTTTTTTCCACCTCCCATTTGCTGCTACATGGCAGCCATTTTTGTGTTAAGTGCGCTCTAGTGCCAGTTGGCATTATAGATAATCGAATTACATGTCTGTACTCTAGAGTTTTCTTCCTAGCAATCACGCACATGGTCAAAAAACACCTTTCAACCTAAGCTGCAGAATAAAGGCTCATCAATGTGTGCTGCACTTCTGTTGTTAAAAAATTGCACATTTAAATTTCAAGAATGATTTTCTCACTGCTTCATTTACATTTATAAATCTGCTCTAAAGAACATTGAGAGAGGCTATTTTGCACAAAAGCCTATCAAATGCCTGTGAATCAATTAACAATCAACCTTATCAAAAAAGGTTCCTGAACATGATCTCTCATGAATAACTTCTTGTAATACAACTGAAGGTGCCTTGACATTATTCAGAAAACAATCTCATGTCATAAGTGATAAAATGAGAGATCTCAAGTGACTTCTAATTACTAGACTACATGCGGGTGCATGGTACACCTCATAGCATATTCACTTACATGTTGGTTTTGGTATTAGAAAATGGTACACTTTCTAAAAAAGGGAACATATGAGCTCAAACTGTGTGTGTTAATCACTTGGCAGTTGATTCAATCAGGTCAGTTCCCAACCCATCCATTTGGCATTTCAATCAGAATCTTATGTTTCAAATGCATTGTTTTTATAAAAAGCCAGATTTGGCAACATGAATTTTGTATAATAAAAATAATTTTTCTACTGTGGAAAAAGAACACTTAAAAAAGCTCTAACTTAAGAAAAAACACCCCACACAACTGAGAAAAACACTGTTTCAGGCTGTAGCCACTGGGGAAAATGTAGTGTCTATGATTTTTCTATTTGGCATTTGTGAACAAAAGAAGAGAGAAAAAAATGGCACATGGCAATTAAAAAGAGGTTGTAACATATTCCACGGACATCCCAGATTGTGTCTTAATTACTTCATTACTGTCTTCTCTGCACCTTTCTTAACTGTAAAACAATGGTTAATTACCCTTAGACAACTGTAATTCTGCTCTGCAATCCAAATATTCTAGTCACAGAAGTGAAGACAGAATGAAGACACCCATATAAAGAATTTAAAAATCACAGTATCAATACTTTTTGATCCTTCAAAGAAAGTACGTACTGTAAAATTAGAATGACTGATGACTTAAACTGTTATGATAGTGTTTTACTGATCAAATCACTCAACAGAAAATATTTCACCCAGGAATGGAACTGGGAGAAAAAAAAGGCCATTGTACCTTTTAAAAGATAAGGGGAGTAGGAAAGGAGGGGGAGAGAAAGAGGAAACCAGCTCGATTTTGCTTCAACAGCAAAAAACTGCCATCCTTTGTAAATGAACAACTGAGAATTTGAAACACATTGAGTCACAAGGTTTTGCCTAAAAAATGAGGAAATGTGCTGTGAATGTACTTCAGCATCTTTTGTTTTTCCTCCATGTATTTTAAATAAAATCATAATATTAACTACAAACTCTGTGGACGTTCACAGAGTCCAGGCCGGCAATAAATTAGTATTATGCAAATTGTTTTCACAGATTATAATACAGTCCCTCTTGTGTATCTTCAATCACGGCAAGTTGGTTTTGGAGGATCCCCCAGGTACAGTTAAACCAGGTTGTACTCCTTCAGGTTTAACTGTAGGATTGTGTCCTTGACAGCAGCAAAGACGAAGCGGATGTTCTCTGTGTCTGTAGCACATGTGAAGTGAGAGTAGATAATTTTGTCACTGTCTGGATTCAGGTCTACAAACATCTTCAGGATGAACTCTCGTGCTGCCTGTGCATCCCGCTGTGGTCCTGTAAGAAAAGAAATTCAGATTTCTTAAAGTCAATTTTGTATTTCTACTTCTTTAGAAGAAATTAAGGAAGGCTTAGTCTCTGATCCCCATGCAAGAGAAGATGGGGAACCTTTTACTAACCAATAGTATCATATACCAGCTATATTCCTTGTGGTAGGAACTATTAAAAATAAAGATGGAAGGACATTTCAGTAGTTCACTAAGTTGGAGCTGCTCTTTTGTTGCCGACTATCTTCCTTCTTCACCAAGATAGATCACTTGTTTTAGAACAGGTGATTTATAAATGCACAGAATGAAAATAAAAAAAATTAACTTTATAATTAAATCTTTAAAAACTTAGTAGAAATGGTGAATGTTCAGTCTAAACCTACTATATTTAAATTATACTTCAGTTATTTTAGCACTGCAAGATTTACTAGCTCTATATGGATTTTAATAGGAAGCATAGTGGAATTATACCCTGAATTGGGTCTGACACTGTCATCAATAGAACTTCATTTACTTTTAGTGATAATAAAATATACAGCTGCTCTCCAGCTGAAACTGTTGTCTGCAAAAGGTTCATGTTCTAAGATCAGTTGGAATCTAAATTATGTATGTTAATGATCCTATCAGACCTAAATAAAAATTGTAACTCTCAGAAGGACGGAGTCTATCTAAGCAAACTACTACATTTTCAGCTTAAAAGATCACAGAAGATAAAGTAATTACTTCCAGCCTGGAATAGTGAGGATTCATTTATGTTCACAGCCAAAAGAGCAGTGCAGAAGCAAGAACATAAGCCACATGCTGGTGAAGCCTGTTCCACTATTTTAGTGCTGCCACCAGAATTCATTGTTCCCTTGCTCTTCTGTTTCTGAAACGTGGGTTTCCACAGAACACACAGTTTCTGTGCTGTTGCCTCCTCCTATTCTCTTCATCAGTCCTGATGTTACACAGAAATATAAATACCAGCACCCAGCTGTTATGTGTAACTCTGTCCTTCAGTAATTATAAAATCAGTAGTTTGGTGCCCAGCAGATGTCCACAGATTTCAACAAGTGGATGAAAGACCTTATTTTCAAGCTTAAAATTTTAACACTTCAAATTTGAGTAACTAAAATTTAGGGAGGGAATATATGGAAGAGAAAGCACATAATTTCTGGTGTGCTGCAAATCTACGCAGGGTGGAGTAAACTTTGGCAATACATGAATGTATACATGCGAACAGATGTATGTATATGCACATACATACATAGATGACATATTTTCCGAGATTTAGGGATGTAACCAGATAATAAGCTCTGTGAGGCAGGACAGAGGACTGTCCAACACATTTCTGTTGTTCTGCTTCATTTAGAAGCAACAGCTTCTAAAACACAAGCGGCCCTAGCCTTTAGCTTGGTTACCAGTCTCTACAGATGAAGGGCAGCAATATTAGGCCTCACAATAGCACATATATATGCGAGTATTTGTGAAGAAAATTCTTGGGCTTCCAAAGACAACGATTTCCTCAAAACAAATCACTTTGTTTTTTAAGTGGTTTCCTAGAATTTTGTTAAACAGTTTCTCAGTAGCACACTGCGTTTTCTCAAAATCTATTAGCCTATTCAGAGAGATACCTGAATTTTCACACTTCTATTCTTATTTAAACTTTTATCTGACTGAGGTTCAAGCACAGAAAAGTATGACCCCAGGAACTTAAACAAATTGAATCAATTAATGTTAAATTTAGATGGCAAAGCGGTTCTGATCTAAGTAAGACACTTCGAAAAGAACTACCATATGACTAGCATGCAAAGCCTGTCTTCACGTGATAAACTGACCTAGGAGCAAGGCTCAGCCTCCCTCTCGAAGCTCTTACTAATGCACTGTGCAGCAGAACTCCTTAATTTAATCTGTCCAATTTGCCACCCTGGCCAGCAGTTCTCACCCTTAGGCTACATTCTCCCTTCTGAAAGTGAGAGAAGCAATCCAGCTGAAAAATACCTATTTCTGATACCCTCCTCAGAACTCCCACATCCCCAATGTACTGGGACAGAAAAGGTGACCACACCTTGACCTCTGCAAGGCACAGACCCCACCCTGCCGCCAGAAGTAATCAAATCAAACTGTAACTTTGTCTCTGGAGACAGGTTCTGCAAGATCTGCAGCATTAAGAAACAAACAATTCTCAAAGACTTGCAGGTCTTCACTCCCACATCCCTGACAGTCCATATTTTTTTTCTCTCACCAATGGCAAACAACAAGAGACTCAAAGTTTCTATGAACTAAGTGTCCTAATTTTGTCTATTTTTTTTTTCTGGACAAGCATTTTACACTGGGTTTGTTAACATTTGAGAGGAGGTAACATAGATGACCACAGGGTCTACTCACCTTTGGGATGTCATCTAGTTACACATTATTTTGTTACACAAAGAAAATTCAAAAGAACAAGTATATTTCTATTCAACTGCCAGTTTTCTTCTGTATGTTACTATGAAACTATATTTACACTGACTCATAAATAATATGATCTGATCCTGCAGGCTTTTTACTGTTCTCTTCCTCTTTAATAGAAAACTAGAAGTAAATTTTTCCCATTATTACTTTCCATAATCAAACATCAGAGTTTTAATCTTTCTCTCAGCTTTCCAGTCGGCTATTCCTTCCTGGTGGTTCAAAACTGTTTTTCTTTTTAAAAAATAGGCAATTTAGCTCTTTACACCTCTTATTATATCAGTTTGATTTTTCTCTGTTACCAAGGCCTCCACTACTCAGTTACCTAAAAATACTTAACTTTTTCTCTCATGAGAACTTCCTAAAAGTACACCTTTAGTAGAAACACTTATCCAGCGCAAAATTATTATTATTATTAATTTTTTTTTTTAAGGACAAACACACTAACTTCACATAATTAATATAAAATTAAAACACAGTTTAAAGAAGAACAATAAAAGGGTGCAAGGAATGGTTTCGTGTTTCTCTGAGTGTTCCAGAAAGCTTCTGACATTTCTCCTTAGGTATTCAATAGATTTGCTTGTATAAAAGCAAACCTCAAAACACCAAAAATACAGAAGACTGCTGAAGAATTGAGAAATGTGTTTCTATTTATTTTTAACTCATGTATTTCAATTTAAACCCTCACCCTAACTTCTGAAAAATGACAGGATGTGGTTCACTACTAATATGACAATACTCATCCAGAAGTCAACAATTTCCCAATAAAGGTTCTCCTGTGCTACCCACAAGTCATTACAGTATAGAACAAAATCTCAGCAGTCCAAAAATTCCATATAAGTTCAACCACATTTTACAATTTTTTAGTATTTTTAAAAATTAATATACCAAAGGATCTATCTGTCTAGCATTTGGAACAAAGGCTAGCAAAATTTATCAGTACTACAGTGCAAACAAGTCATAAAGCTCTGATGCCATTATACTTACCATCATACTCTGGAAAATAATCAACTAGATGGGAGTACATAATTTTCTCCTCTAGTAGATCTTTTTTATTTAAGAACAGAATAACTGATGAGTTCTGGAACCACGGATACGTGATAATTGTCCTAAAGAGTGCTTTGCTTTCTTCCATTCGATTCTGGAATAAAAGAGAGAGCAGAATTTTGGTGGTCATGAGATTTTTTTTTTTTTTTTTACAACACTCATGCACTTTCACTCGATTTGGTGAAAGTATCCATTTCCCATTTTGCACTTTCCTACTAATATATAAGATCCAATTAATTAAATTAAAAGTAACAAGCAAGCAGTAAATCAAATATTCAGGCATTTTTCTTTTGCAAATTCAGCTAGTTAAGCATAAGTATTCTTTAAAACTTTAGTCATGAACATGAAAATGGTAACAGGGTACATTTGCAAAGTCTGAATATGCACAGTTACAATCAGCCAACACACTGGTCGTTATCGAAATGCAAGTCATTCATGGTAGAGACACATACAACACCACAAGACAACCAATTCAAGTTTTAAGAACACTATTTATTTTACATGCCTTTCCAAATTTTGAAAAGAGTTCAGCAATTCTTAGAGATCAGCTTAAAATAATTTTAAGTAAATTTAAAACCTGAGAATATTCTGTCAATCAAAAAACCAAACGTTTATGACAGAACTTTAAAAAATTGTGAATTGTTAACCTTGTTTCTAGCATTGTTTCCAGATGAAGAATTGTTTACACCTGGTGGTCTAATATAATGCTTATTGTTCAGAGCCTATGGAACAACACAATGCTTATTCTGTAGGAAGAAAAACTGGAAAGCAACTAGCCAGCCCAGTTACACTAACTTTCAGCAGTTCACCAGGCAGTTGGGTATGATTCTGGGGTTGCTAACCACCAGGTAACCATCAAAGAGACCCCCAGGACAAAAGAATGCATGTGCAGAGGTAGGGGGAACAAATGTCAAGGATTTTGGGGAAATGATTATCGTACGTATGTTGATTCTGGGACAATCAATGACTATGTATGTAAAACACAGTATATAAACAGAAAATGTCCTGTACTCAGCACACACAATATTTGGAGGAGCTACCCCCTCATGCATCTGGCCGAATAAAGAATGCCTGCTTCTTAATGCTACACTGGGGCTGAGGAGTTTTACTGATTTTTGGCAACAATGTCATTGAATTAGCCTTTAACTCCTTAGCTACTCGTGAAACCACTTTGTATTATAGCTGAAATACCAGCAAAGCCTACAGTTATTTCTATTAGTAACATTCTTTTGTCACTGTAGAATAATGTTCTAATTCAGTTACTTCTGAACAGTTAGGCTGACTTGATTTGGTTAATACAGAGCCAGAGCAAATACGATTTGAAACACAGGAACTAACTTACTCCTTTTATTATTATTATTTAAAGCTGCAGCCCCCTGAAAAAGACTGCTTCACCACCAAACAGGACTCCAGAGAACGACAAGAGCATGAATCCTGCAGATTCTGATTTTGCTGAGCCATACAACAATTTGTCAGATAACTCAGACAGTTTTGCTGCAAATGTACATTTACTTCCATTAATTTGCCTTTCAGAGAGGCCAACATAAACATGAATGGGAACTTTAAAAACACAAGACAAACATAAAATAAAAAAGGAAAATAAAAACAAAATAGTAAACGAATTCAATTTTGTAGTAGAAGTTAATTATTTGATCTGTTAAACTTTATTGCATGTTGCTGTGCTGCATGAAAATAAATAGCTGAACTTATATATTGAGAAACTAATGCAGAGTACTACAACATTTGCTTTCATGCAGTCAGATCTCATGACCCATTGACTTCAACAGTGCCAGGATTTCACTCTGAAAGGAAAGAAACACTAATGTCAACACAGCTGAATGTAAAACTTAACTCCCTAGACGAATTGTTAATAAGAGGTATTTTCTCCTCACCATTCCATATAGACTTCCTTTCTTAACAAGACCTTAAGAAAAGGCAATGTGAGCTACCTAGCAGAGTTAGTTCTATGGTCCACCTTGAAAAGTTCAGTTCCATGGAACACTTGCAACTCCAGAAATACTTAGTGCTAGTGTTACAAAGTATCAGTATTACTAATTTTAGTGTCTTCTTCAAAAGACTAAACAAGCTTAGGTCTCACACTATCTTCACAGGACATTGGCTCTGGGCCAATAAATTTATAAATTTATAAATCCTTTGCAAATTATTTCAAAGGGAAATCAAAGCAAATAGTGCAAGGATGGTGAACTGACATTTTGATATGCTGTCATTTATAAATGTAGTCTGCAAATGTTTTGTAGGAATTAAAAGACAGCCTAGAGATTTTCAAGTAATTTTTATCTGCCTGTATAAAGAAATACAAGTCCTCAGTTTGCCATAACAGATTAAAATGCTATAATAGTTTCATTATTTTATTTTACTATGATTGATTGATTTAAGAAAAAAATATTAAGTGATTAATTTTTGACTAATCAACCTCTGCTTAACTTTCTGCTGTCTTTTATCTCTCTTGTTTATTGAATTACAAAGGGCAATTCATCTTTTATGGATGTCACAGCAGATAAAAACAATTTTTATGCCAGAGTTAATTCCTCCAACAAAAGTGCATATTATCCTCTAAAATCTGTCATAAACTGGTTTTCTGTTCCTAATGATAGCTTGCTCCTTTGCATGCTCACTCTTTTGCTTTATTAAATATATGTGCCATAATATTTTTAATCAGTTTAATTAATCACAAGATGATATAGTTGAACTGCTGTTCTGAGAGGAACTTAAATTTAACAAGATGCACTACTTCTTGTGTAAAAGACAGTTTCATTTTACAGTATTTTTACTGGAAGTAGGGATAAGATTACAAAGAATATAGGAAGAGTCCAGCATTGGGGATCTGACCTATCTCACCTTCTGTAGATGCAACATGGAGGAAGCTTTGCCAAAAAAAGCAAGATGGTGTGGCTCTTCAAAAAAACCCCAATGAAAACAAATAAGCAAACAAACAAAAACCAACAAAAAGCCCCACCAAAAAACAAACCAGCAATAATGGGGAGTAGGCGATATTTAATTGTCTGTAAAAGTACTTTATCTCCTTTTATGAGCAGCTCTATCTCTACAAACTGTTTCCAGGAAAACCTTCTTTCAGCCTCAACAAAAAATGCTGCTTGAAACTTGAGTAAGTAACATACAGAAATGTGCAGCTGGATCTGGCTCAAGGCTTTCTCAGTAGCTGACAGGCAATGTCAGCAGTGAAGCCAACCTTCAATAGCAATCCCTGTTCAAAAGCAGCAACAGCTCATGACAGCCTCCCTGGCTTGGCACATAGACAATGAGCAGCAGGATTATTTTTATCACATCCCTAAACATCTGCTGGCCCAGGCAAGTTCCCTGCTCAGCTTTTGTCTGCAGCCAATCCCAAACTGCATAAAAACATATAGATATCACTAACTGTTCCTCTGTTTTTCTTCTTAGAATATACAGATGCCAATGTAAAATTCTCCATCTTCCATACAACCTGACAGAGTTGCCAGTCCAGTGTAAAAATACCATTATGTAAATAGAGTAAGAAATACAGCAGACACATTCCAATAATTAATTTGTTAACTATAAACAGGTTACATAATATTAGACAAAGTTATCCTAATATTCAAATAAATATAAAGAGAACACATTGTACTTAATAATGAATCACATGACTGTCCAATTTTATGACTAGAAACATGTTTTTATGAAACAAAAATAAAATGGAATTTCTTTCTATCATGTGCCTCTTATATAAAGATTTTATGGAAAGTTTTTGCGTAACTGTTACGCATTAACACAACTACACACAGAAGTATCAACCACGTTCTCCCACACTTTTATCCAAATGCAAACTTAAGGAAGACTAAGTTTTAATGAATTAAAAAGGGGTATACTTCCTCCAATTTTATTTTTATATGTACACTTTTAATTTTCCTACTAAAATGATGATTTCTAGTTTGGATATAAATACTGAAATTCTCTTTGCTATCTGTTGCTCTGGAAAAATGTAATTACTCCTGCAATTAGAGAAATAACACAACTGGGACGATTTATAAGCACTCAATTGTCAGATCCTGAAGAACACCTGCAAGAGTGCTAAAACAGCATTTAAGAGCTGTATCAGCTGGTACCCAGTGAAGGGAAAGCAGCATTTCCCAGCTAACAAGCAGTGCTTTGACAGAAAATACTTAGTAAAATAATCTGAAACAACAGAGAAGCACTAGTGTAGTTTCACCCATTATGGTCTTAATGATTATCTAGAGCGGCATCTAGTGGGCATACGGTAACTCACATACTGAATGAAAAATGATTAGTTTTCTCTTAAAAAATTGTTAGCAATTTAAGCATTGTCTGTTAAAAATTATGATTTCACAGATTCTGAGGAACTACATTTTGTTGGAATGCAGTGAGGGAGAAGGTGGCAAGGAGGTAAACAGGCACTTTTAAGTGAACAACTTGTTCTGTGTATGTAACTTAGGCAGGCTGGCAAAAATGCTTACTTGAGTCAGAGGGCATTCAGAGATGATAACTGCAGAAAATGAGATACTGACGCAAGAGAGCTTCAGAAAAAGCAGCGTTCGTATTTCAGAAGGTTAGTGTCACTGTAATGGACTCTATTATTTTGGTTGACAAAACCCTTCACTGTGAATTTTTTTTATGTACAAATCTATACTAACTTGGACAGTTCTCCATTATCCAACAAAGACTTCCAACAATTATTTTCACAGAAGCGATGTCAAGCTGTACAGAAAGACCTACAGTGTATTTCTTGTCTAAAAATTTAATGAAGCTGCCACGCAAAAGCTGGGAAATAATAGAGGAAATGAGGAAGTGGGAGGTAAGTGCAGAGTCCTCCACTGTGTAAAAAAATAAATGCAGCATCAAAATTGGAAGTGCTTTGCATTTTTGCCAGCAGTATGAAGTATAATCTTGTAGCTCTACTATGGTAGCTAGTCATCTCAGTAAAAGCTGCAATGGTTGTACAAATATTTTGATGAGTAACACAACCGCAATCAGAGGCCATTTCAAACAAAGCTCAGGAATAATTCCTTTATTTTGTTCACTATCTTCAATCTTTCGGTAAACTAACCTGAAAAAATGCCTTCTGGTAGAGGACTGGGAAGACATCTCTGTAAGTAAGAACTGCATTTTTTAGTCACCTGGAAGAAGAACTCTCAACTCTCCAACAAACTAAATTTTCAGCAGTGCACTTGAAAATACATGGCAACTTTATGTACCCAGCAGAGACACAGATTAAGCGACAGCTGAAATCCATCAAATCAACACGTTCAACAACCATAAAAAAATAGAAAAAAAAAAATACTGCCCAAAACAAAAATAGCCTATAGAGTAGTCTATAAAAGATGGTTCAAGTATTGCTGTCAAGTACCTTTTAAATCCAAAAATGGCTCTTAGATTATTTTTCATGATAAAACATGAATGCCAGAACTGACTGGTTTTTTTAATACCTACATGTATTTGGGAAAACTGAGTGTAAATATTTTAAAATCAAAGTCTCCCTGAAAAAAGCTCTTTTCTGGACAGTTCTGACATTGGTTATGGCGGGGGGGGAGGGGGTGGAAGGGAACGAAAAAAAGAAGGGGAAAAAAAAGGGGAAAAAAAAAAGCAGCAGCAGTCACATCTTTGCCAGTAGCAACATTTACAAGCAGTGTTTCTGACAGCCTCTGTATGCCAGTCCATGATAATCCAACCCCCCATTTCCATTATGAACCACGCACTTGAACAAAAATAAGAAAGACTGACCCCTCTAATGCAAATCTTTCCCAGCACTGATAGTTTACATTCGAAAGGTTCTTTATCCATAAGCCAAAAATAAATATGCATTTGTGTGGACAGGTATGAACAGATAGAATACATCTAGCAATGAGGTTTGGCACAGGTAGTTATTGTGCTATTTTCTCAAGTTTCCAAATAAACAATCAGTTCTAGAGATTTCATTTCCCATGGGAAAAAGTAATTAATAATTAATTCCAGTTCTAACTGGAAGTTTTTATTATCCCTCTGCCATATGCTCAATTGTTCTGGATTGTTGGCCGTTGATGAAAAAACCAGCCAACTGAAGCATTACTTTTATTTATGATGTAGAAAAACAGAAGTCCTCTGATCTCAGAATTGTTTTCTTTCAGCCTTCATGCTAAGCCATGTATGACTAACCTGTGAATAAGGAACACAGTGCTGGAAAAGAAGTGGAAGCATGCTCATATGTGAACAGCGTGAGAGTTGTGATGAAAAAATGAAATTTTTGTTCAGATAATTGCCTCTTTGAAGAGTAAACATACTCTGAGCTGTGCAGCCTCAAGCCATTTCTTATTTTTGCCCACATCAAAACAAAGTGTGACTAGAACACTGTACTAATTTGTCACCTGTTAACGTATTACACAAATATGTTACAAATGAACACTACACAAGTTCCATCTAGGCTCATCTCTTCTGTAGATGTACTTTAGTTCGGATTCAAAAATATAAGCATGTGTGCCTGCATCTCCATACCAGTATAAACACAAATGAGCTAACAGTAAAAATACCTATCCTGGGTTTCATGTAATTATTTTAATGTAATTTTAATAAATTAGATTTTAACTGGAATGTTTTTTAACAAACCAAACAACATTGATCCTTTCTCTGTAGGGCAATCTACAAACAATAAATTTTTCCATCAATGAAAAGAACAGTGCCTTTATTCAGTTACTTGAAGCACAAAAGCATTGCAGAAAACCATGCTACAAAGTTCGTTCAGTTTCAATTTCCAATTGTGGCTGAGATACTGAAGCCCTAATTTTCTTAATATCCTGTTCTGCCTTCATCTGATGAAACTGCAAGACAGTTCTTCAGTGGAAATTAAGTATTGTGAAGGTAACTACATTAATGTAGATATCCACTGTCAAATAAGAGTTCTTCAGGGGCATTGAAGAAGCTATGGAAAAACCTTGACATGATGACAAAGATGGTCCCCAAGGAAACAAAGGAAAAAACCCTCCTTTCACATGTCATACAATGTTTTTTCTAGAATCAAAGAAGAAATTACATTGGAGTGTATCTTTACATCGAAGTCAACAGGTATAACTCCTTGCTCCCAGCAGGAAAAACTTTTATCCTATCATTTTACTCATGGCTGTGTTCAGTCCAGCTTCAATCATCTCTCTTTAGGATGGAAATCCTATCCTCTCTACAATTCTGCTTTCAGCCCTTGTAATACAGGACCACCAAGTCAAAAACTGTTTTCCTGATGGCCACCGTATTTACAGACTATTAAGTCACTTTAATGATCCCCTGTTGGTAATGTTTTGGACTAAATATTTTCAAGAGCAACTTTCTTCCTGGGGTATTTAGCTCCATGCCGCTTCCCTAAGAGACTCAGATCGCCCCTTCTAGTGCCATGTAAGCATCTGGTAGTGGTAAATGAACCTGCTAGTCTGTATTTCAGAAACCTGGAAGACTTGATGGGGTCACACCTGCACTTTGTAAGTAACAGCTACTGCTTTAGAAGTCTGTAAACTCCAGAGAAAAAGCTGAAAGACTATGGGATGCTGAACACAGAATGAGAAAGTATAAAATCACAGCAGCAGAATTCTCAACAAGTGCAAGCAGCAGTCTTCACACATCTGGCTGCTACACCACTGTATGTCACACTGCAGCACAATGGAGCAGGTTTAGACAAGCTTCTGAGGAACTCCTTCAGTTCAGAATGAAGAGAATTGTACCTCATGCAAAAATCTATTTTAGAGTATTTCAAAAGGGACTGATCAAGACTGGAACAAAAAAGATTCAATCTGGTTATCACACCAGGTTAGATGATGCAGGTCCTTAAAGCTGACAAACCATATAGTAAGGCAGTGAAAGCCAGTGGACGAAAGATGGGGAAATTATGCCATCATTTTTTTTTAATGTCTATTAAAAAACTGATTTTGAGCAAATGACATTGAGCATTATGGCATTTTTCAAGCTCTCAGAAGAGACATATCCTGGAAAACACTTTTGTATGTATGAAAGAAGAACAAGCAGGAAGCAGTATTAGACACAGTTTGAAGGCACAGAATCACAGAATGGTTTAAGCTGGAAAAGACCTATAGGGTAAGGTGTCTATGATTTCTTAAGCCAAAAAAATCAATTTTCCTATTAAGTTAAAATCTCACAATTCTTAAGCCATTCCTGCCTGCTTCATACATTACAATCCTTTTCTACAAGAGCTGTAATCTGGGATCAAACCTGTATATACATGATTATAAGCAGATGGTACTTTTAATAAAACTTTAATGAAAACTGAGTGACATTTTGATGATAAAAAGGGAAGGTGCTCCTGTTTTAAGAGAAATTCCATGTCATTATAATGTTAAAATTACCAATTTTGGCTGCAGCTAAATCAAATGTAATTTCTTAAGACACAGTACAAACTTTAAAAAGGGCTTTAAAACAAAAGGTATTTTTTCAAAGGTACAGCACTCTACTTAGCAACAATTTCCTCTTACCGAGGAGGTTCACAATTTACCTCCAATCCTGTTAGAATTTGACATTTTACAATTTAACCAAAATGTATTCTGATGAGAATAATCTAAACTGGCATTTTCCCCCAAAATATGTTGTGCAATGTTCAGAATACTCATAATGACTTTCATATAAAAATCATCTTTTATCAATGCATACTTCATGCTGTCCAATGCCTCTGTTGCTTTGCAGCCTCTGAAAATACCTCAGGAAAGACTGCATTTACTTTTTGATAGTTTAGAAAATGTCTAATTTTCACTTAGCCTATTAATGAAATTAATTTAGATGAACTGAAGAAATTGTATTCTGTCTTTTCTGGTTTTGCTCTGAGAACCCTAGAAAAATAAAAACATATACATAACCACCACAGAACTATACAAACTATATGAAATCTTACAGACCTTAAGACTTCTAGTGCACTAATAAATATGTACAAGCTTCAATAAGTACTCTTCTCTATTTTGCTAAGTATTTACCTAGCTGTGCAAAGGTAATGAAAACCACTTTTTTATGGAACTCTATTTTACAGATATACTGTTACGTCTCTAGTTCTTGCATAACTGCAAGTGGCTATGATTCTCTTACAAAGCTGGAACTCATTTTCCTAACTATTGCACTGAGATGCTGAGATTTGATATGTTGAAAGGAGCTACCTCTAATACATATTCAAATATAGCATATCCTGGAAATCTAGAAAAAAAATGCTTTATTTAAAAAAATAAGTTGTTTTTAAACACAGAGAAAGTTCTAAGCTTTACCATTTGATAAAATTGCCAGTTTCTCCAAATTTGCTAGCATAATTCAGAGCCAGAGTGTGACCCACGAGACATATCATAAATCCATTTAAAAGAGAAATGATTCCTTCATTTTTTATCTCACCTCTAATCCTACTGGAGTTTTCTGAAAAACTGAAAAGGTCAAACATTAATAATTAAATTTATAACATGTTGTCCTTTGTCACATCAGATCAGACTGATGCAATATTTACTTAATTTACAGAACTATTAATGTAATTAGTATATTATGTCCTCTGGTTCAAATTTTGTCCTCATTTTCCTAGACAGACTTTAGATTTTATTAAGAGCAGAATCTGGAACAGTTAACTATCTCTCCTATCTCTCCTTTGTGTTTAAGTATTTCATGACTGTACATGAACTGAAATTTTTGCAGGATGTGTTAAAATATACCATCCTTACCGACTCCTCCTGTTTTTTATTTATGCACCAATATCAAGTTATATATAATCTAGACGCACACTTAAAAGAGATGCCATTGGGTCTGAGTATCGCCTGTTAGAGAAATCATAGCTAAAATGCAGTGGGACAGCCAGCTGTGCTTATCTTCAGGACTGAAACTCCCAACTCTTCAGATATTTGTCATGGGAGTGCAATTTCATGAATGCAAAATTCACAAGTCATGCTGCATATGCCTCTGAATAACAGGCTGAATAACCCTTGTCTTATTTTCTGTGTATGTCTTGTGTATACAACAGTTATATTCCTCTGAACTTTTAATTCTTAACTCCTTAAATGGAATGAAAATAGAAACAGTTCCCAGCTCCACCTCACTTATATCCTGCCAGAGACACTAACAAAGGCTCCCAACTAAATGTAACCTTATCTGATTTATAATCCAAATGTATTTCTCTTGAATATAGTGAGCAAGGAAAGAAACACATTTACAATTAACCATCCATCAGGCACTACATTTTGAAATAAAAATCAGGAGTCTTTATTTCCTAATGAGGAAAGTCATATAACCACCACCCCCCACTACCCTCCCAAATAGAAAATAGTACTTTTTTAAGGTTTGTATTTAGTTATGAAAATTGTATTAATGAAAAACTGTATCAGCTAAAAAGGATGACACAAATGATTAAACACTACACTTTTCTTCGTAAAAATGTACTACAGGAAATGAGACTTCAGGCAATATGCAGTGGACTAATTAGAAAAAGAAAGCAGGCCACCTTTCAAAAATCATAGTTTAATCAGGCCATGAAAGCAATGAAAAGGAAATAGCAGAACACTGTAAATTGTCAAGTCCAATATTTTAATTTCAGTATGAGGCACGCAGACCAAGGAATGATTAGATTCTATCCTAGTATCACACTGATGGCACATATATTAAGAAAGTAGAGCATTCATACACACTCCCTTCACTTTGGTGCTAAACTTTCAATACTGTTCCACAATTTAAAGCTATGTGTGAAAAGTATCTCTTGGCTGGTTACCAAAATCTTCAAGTTAAATCACTGTCTTCCCTCCTGAGGTTGTGACACATCAGTGAAGAACAAAAATATCTTTGCGGGTTGAATTTCTTAAATCAAGGTGTCAATAAACACATTTAAAGCCGTATTTCTGCCATATGCACATTCAGACAAACTATGCTTTGCTTTAAATGGAATAAATAAACATATTTTTCCATTAATTCTGGGACTGCAATGTTTAGAGATACAGGGGAGAGAAAAAGGGAAGAAGGCAGTGTCCCGGCATATGATGAAAATATAGACAGGCTACAAGTTTGCTGAAAGCCAAAACTTCACTTGCCCAGATTGATGCTCAGCTCTAAAACTGTCTGGACCCTTTCCAGAGTTAGAGTAACACAGGCCTAAGTGTGCTGGAAAGCCGACTAGACTAGGTACGCATATACAACTTGAAAACAAAACCTGGTTTGAATTTAACTCAGGAATGTATTTTAAACTAGAAGTCAAAAGGTTCAGATGTTTTCCTCTGTTGTTAAAAAGAAACATGAATAGTTTAGTAGTGAGGTTTAAAAACCACCTGCAAGAAGGTTTTGACTTCCATGAAGCTTATTTTGAATATTCTTTTTTGAATAGTCTAACTACCCAAAATAGTTAGAATAATATTTGAAAATTATCGTAACTAATTCTATCGTAACTAACTAATTTATGCAATTTCCAATAAATTTACTTTGATTTGTGTAATTAAAATGCTTAGTATTTGTGTGTTTACTTTGTGGCTACAAAAGAATAATGCAAACAGAAGAAGACAGAACCAGACATTTCCAGTTTGACTTGAAACAAACCAAGTCTGACAGATTTATCTTTCTTAACTATTCATGTCTAGCTTCCAAAATTACAGGAGATGAAGCTGGTGCGGACTACACCATAATTTCTGGAAATTCAGTTTTGAATGACACAGACAATTATTCAATTAACATAACAATAACTCTGTTTTATGAAAACACTACAAATGTAAATGTTTCCAGAGCTCCAAGTTTTTAAAAAAAAATAATCATAAAAAAAATTCAAAATACAAAATGTGATTGTCCAGGGACACCTATTTTACTTTACATCAAGCACTTTCTTAAACAGTACAACTTGTATACAGCCATGAAGAAGGTATTTTCAAATGTTTTCATTTTTTCATCTAACTTTTTTATGTATGTGCTGAAAGATTTGCACAGGGCAGTGCTAATGAGCAAAATTCATAAAAGTTTGATAAGCAACTTTTTAGCCCTCAGGAGAGGCAAAATACTCTCCCCATAAAAAAAAATCATCCTTAGTCTTCATTTGAAACTGCATTCAAAATAATGGATAGTGTGCTTTGAACCCTCAGCCCACCCACTTGCTTACTTCTCTTATTGTTTTTTTTTTTTAAATAAAAATACAATATGCACCTTGGGCTTTAAGTCACAGGAATGAAGTTTACTACCCTAGACTCTGTTCCTTCGGAATCTATACATTTTGTCTTGATTTACAACACCTATTATTGTGGTGTAAATAACAGTAACTGAACAAACATATTCAACTATATTCCTCCTCAAAACAACATAGAGACTTCTTTGGATCCATATGGATCCACTTAGCCCTACTTGAAGATTGAGCCCTTCCTCCCCTTTGACACCTAAAGTGCTTCTCACTGGCACTGGGAACCAGTTGTGCCTAACTGCTTGTAGATACATTCAGGAAACACCTGGGACTGGATTGGCAAAACCGCTTTTTTTTTTTAACTCATGAGTTTTATTGACAATTCCTTACCTCATTATCTGACTCCACAAGCACTTGATCATATTCACTAAGAGCTACTAGGAACATGATAGATGTGACATTTTCAAAGCAATGTATCCATTTTCTTCTTTCTGATCGTTGGCCTCCTACATCAACCATTCTGCAAAATCAACAACCACATCAATTCCATGAACACCTTAACAGAAAAACCCCAACCACAAACCCAACAAAATTCTAGGATTTAGCTAAAAACACAAATTGCTTTGGTTTTCTTAATGATTTTTTCCACTGATATTTAATAGCATCTGTTCTAAGCAGACAATCATGTTTACTTTAAGTTTGATGGATTTTCTGTATTTGAACAATTTTGAGTCTCAAACCCCTCAGAATTATGAGATATAAAGGTCTCATAAGCAATAATTTGGCAATGTACGCCACATGTATTCGGCAACGGATACAAACAAAACAGACAGTGGACCACCTTTCTGCCTCACATATCAGAATCAAAATCCACAACTTGTTAAAGCTGCCCCATTTTAAGCACAGAAACAGAAAACAATGTGCATCTACTAAAGGTTTTGACAGCCAAAATCAAAACTCATGTTTGCTTGCAGAGTATTCCCACTTCATCCCACGTCTCAGTGTAAACATGGGTGTCTAACTTGTAATTACAATTCCATAGTTATTTTTTAAACAACTGTACTAGCACTAAAGTAGGGTGATATCTCTCTAGAAGTCACCTACACAAATAGCAACTTTTTACTCCATAATTTTTATGACAAGGACAAACGATTGTATGTTTTCAGATTATTATGCACTGTGAAACTTTGATATATATATTACTGAAAAGATGAATTGCAGATTTTCTATCAGTAAAAACGACTCTCAAAAATAATAAACCTAACTGTCTTTGATCCTTCTGACATCTTCAACATGAGCTCCTAAATATATGTGGACAATTACATGAAGATAAATTGACCAAGCCCAAATTTTAGAAATAGAATAATTGCTTTTTATGTACTTTAAACCAGTATCATTGCTTGGCATTGCTAATGTAAAAGGAAACAAAAGAAACAAGTAAGTGGGTGCTAACATTTTTTTTCCTACCTGAAAATGACGCTTTGTAGATCAAATGGATATTCAATGATCCCTGTTGTTGGGACTCGAACTCTGAGCACATCCTGCTGGGTTGGCAGATAGGTGGAATCTGCTATGCGGTCCAAATCATTAAGATAGCTATAAACAGGGAGAAACAACAGGAATGCTAGACAGTGACACCATCATCCCACTGAGGGAAAGAGAAAGGAAAACTTGGGAAGGAGATGGGCTGTGAGGTAGGGAGAAGTACAACAGAAAAAAAAAAAGCATTATCTGCAGAAAAGAGGGGACAAAATATAAAAATGTACTTCATCCCCACTTACATAGGTTCAAACGAATTCAACAAGAAAGGTAATGTAATTATTATGGTGTTTTTTTCCCATACAACTTTGCTTGGCTTTCAAATGTAAATTCACCAAAGTTGTCAATTACACAGAGGAAATTTAGAGACATAGTATTATACCAAGTGTGAAAAATATAAAATTGCTTTGAATATAAGATGCATTTCTTGATATTCAGTCTGAAGTGCCTACACACACACCCCTAGATAAACTAACATGAACCTTCCAAAGAACAATGGACTGCTGTAGAATAGATAGCAGTCTACAGCAGTCTGGTGAGCTGACTAGTAATAGATCATTACCATTTATAAAATGACAGGAGGATAAAGAGCACTGTTTTGAGATTAAATTAAAATGGAAAAACCCAACCTGACAATTAAAACACTCTCCAGGATCTTGTTACCAGGAGGCAGCATAAACTAATTAGTGGGATCTCTGGCACCTGAAGTCCTGCATTCACTGAGACTTCTGATTAGGTTGATAAGCCTGCAGTACTTGAAAGACACCCCAGTTGACTAGAAAGTAACCCAAAATTGCTATAAAATTGTTTGTAAAGGTTCAGTAACTACAACATAGAACTATCCTGTTTATTGGTTAATGGTGAGTTTCAATCATAAAGCACCAGTGTACTGAACATTTTAATTTACTGTCACGAAAAACATCCTCCAAAAAAGAAGGTACCCATGTGTGTTTCCAGGAGCTAGATATCTCATGATGTCAGTGCACCAGGAAGCTTACACTCTACCCATGGTGGACATGTGGCAGAAAGACTGCTGCAGAAAACCAAGTTCTTGACATTTGGCTAGTACACAGCAGAAAAATAACCTACAGTTAGCCACTATAAAGCAACATAACTTCATTCAAGGGATGAGAGCAATGGTCTTATAATTTTATAGTGATGATGAAATGCCTCATTTTCCTGTTTCCTGGAACCTGTTCCTGTAGTAATTAGTCCAGGCACTCTTTTATAAATAATCAGACTTCTTCTACATGTTTTAAATTACTTTTTAAGAAAATAGTGAAAAGTTATCCTGACCAATGACAGAAACAAAGAAATTTAAAATAAGCTTAAAGTAAAAATACAGAAGAATTTGTTAGAATTGGGGAAGATCCAAATTACTATTGGCTCAATTATATAATTATCAAATTTCCTTCACTATGACTTTATTAATGGAGTATCAATTCAATAGTAAATAGCAATGTGAGAAAGATGTATTGAACACTGTATCTCAGGTAAGCCAGAAGGTACTAATCTGAAAATATTTTCTGAGAATGCTAATTGGTTTCTGGCAGAGAGAAAGACTTGAGAATCTGAGCACAGGATCAGCACTCTGGGTTTTTTACACAAAAAGCAGCAGGAACAAGCTCATCATCAATTTCTTAGTGGAAAAGGAAAAAAACAAAAGTGAATGACATCCATAACCATAAGAAAGTGACAGACCCCAAGTAAGATTCTTATTCCTTCCCACCCACATAAGAATTTGATTTATTTTGTGATGAAATTTTGGAAGGCGATAAAAAAGCATTACCAGTCATTACATGCTACAGTAATATTCTTAAGAGCAAGAGAATTTTAACTGAACAAATTGGCAGGCAGCCAATTTACACAAATGCCTTGGTGCATTCCTTTGGCAAGCTTTAGTTGTGGTCTCCAAGGTGAGCCTAGTTACTTCATCTCTGCACAGTGGACGTTTTACTAAAATACCTGGGGTAAGGCACATATGGCTGATTTTAGAAATGTGATCAAGCAAAAATACTATTAAATTGTTACATCTCATTTGTGTTTCTAAAAATCAATAAATGAGCAGATGATGTTTTGTGGGGTTTTTTGGTTTTTGGAACTTCCAGAAACATTAATTTAACCTTAAAAAATACTTACCTTTTCCCTGTCCTCATCCTTTATGCTCATGTTCTGCTCACTCAGTAGCCAAACTCAGAACACTGCCTTTTCACTCCTTTCACCTGTAGCCCCCTACAGAGCCTATACAGTCCACAGAGGAGTCCTTATGTATCCTTATGGAGTCTTACTTAATTCCCTGGATTTCTTCACTTAAGAGATTAAAGAGTGTTGGGTGGGCTCTCTAAGAACTGTCATGAATTACACGCTCAAACCCAGAATCAAGAAATTAGTGTCAAAACCAGAAGTATCTCACAGAAAAAAAAAATAAAATCAGAAGATGCACAAAAACCCGTAACAAGAAAATCTTTTTGACAATCATAATCAGTATCTATGGGCTAACAAAATCCATTTAGAATACATCCTGCAGTTTTTTTTTTTGTTTTCCAGTAATATTTAGCCGCTACCACTTTTATTCTAACTTAAAACTTAATAAATGAATGTATTATTGTATCAATTTATTTAAATTAAAATATCCCAAGTCTTTGTTGTACAGCTTGAAGTCTTTTATCATTGCTGTTTTAATGCTGTGACCATACAGCAAATTGTAAATGAAATTCTTCCTAGACAGA
The DNA here is from genome assembly GCF_049639895.1 of Pseudopodoces humilis. NCBI lineage: Eukaryota > Metazoa > Chordata > Aves > Passeriformes > Paridae > Pseudopodoces > Pseudopodoces humilis. The sequence goes on along the minus strand of NC_142203.1, from coordinate 42,610,229 downwards.
AAAATGGTTTTAATTTTGATTTGTAGTTCCTATGTTTTGTAGTTTTCATTGATTTTTTTCCCCTTTGTTTGTTGGGTTTTTTGTTTATGTTTGTTCTGCTTTTTGGGGTTTTTTCACTTTTTTGGAGTTTCTTCACATTTCATTTTAAAAGAGACTTCTGCTGAAAAATTAGGTGTGCTGGAATTCAGATTTAAATTAAGTTTTGCACTGTTATTCTGAAGCAAAGGAACAGGTATCTTCTGCTACTGATAGTTCTGCAGACAATTACACTTCCTGTTACCTAATGAAGGTATATAATTTTGTGTTCTGCTATCAACAGGGATTAAACGTGTTCTGCTATTCAGGGGGATTAAACATGTTTCTGAAAATCAAACTGAAAGCTCTGCCAGCAGCAGCAACAAAAGTTGCCTTCAAGATATTTTAAAATCACTAAAAATGCTGCAAGTTTCCTTTTAAATTTACATAACCTCTAAAACAAAGTAAAAATTTAAAAAATCTTCTATTTTCTTTAAGTAAGAACAACTAGCATTGGGATAGGGTCTTTCCCTTCCATCTTATGCACTGTTTTATATCATTGTCTGAAGACTTTTGATATATGACAGAAATAAAATGTCTCATTTCAGTCAGATGCAGTCTTCCTATAATACCAGTGACAGCAAAATCAACACACATAAGCTCAATACATTATCATAACTTGTGTATTAATTGCAAAACACTACATCTCTATATCCACAGTACTACACAGACAAAAACCCAAGGCATTTTCTCTTAATGAAGCACAAGAATGGATTTTGGCATTGCATTAGAATGGACGGGGTGTCAAGTCTGATCATTCTGAACAACTGGTTGTTGAGCTGAGTCACTATTTCAAAATGCTGAGAGGGAATATGTAAATGAATGCAGCTGACTACATAAAAAGAAAAGACAAATAGATTACAATTAATATTTAAAGACATACCAGCAGCACACACATTTCTCACATACTACTATTCTAACTGTTCCTGTAACATTGAAAATTTATTATTTGGCTTACCATGGTTTATTTACTGTCACAATAAAGACTTATACTTTCAAAGCTTCCTTGTACCAAAATAATTGGATTGGATGAATTTTTTTTTACCCTCATGAAAGATGGGGTTTAAAGAAATTCCCTGATCACCACAGAAGTGCAGCATTGCACACATAAGCTTTAAACATCCTACAGCTTATTAAACTAAAAGTAAACTAAAATGAAAGTAATGTATTTATTTTAAAATTTATTTTTAAATTACTTAATCGGGCAGCAACTTGAAATTAAAACATCCAAAGTGCTAGCTAATGCCAATTGTCTTCTTTCAACTGTCAACCCTAGCTGCTCCTCTGCCCATCCCCAGCTGCCAGCCCCTTCACTTGTGCAACAGCCTGATAACACACTTCCGTCAAAATTATTTGGAATAGTGAAGAAACACTACTGAAATTGTTCTGATTATGGTTTATTTGATGGATGTGGAAAGCCCATAAACTCCAGCAGGAAAGCAGAGTGCAGCTACTTCCTCTACTGGCTTATCTGGCAACCAGGAGAGAACTTGTGAAGCCATGGCTATGTGGAATGTGTTGAGTTTTTGAATGTAGATGGATGAGAAGTAAATGATGATTTTGATGGGCTTTTGGATGCACCTGCTTACTAATAAACTGTGGTTCTAAAGCACTTAGCTAATGCAGCCCTAAAGTACTGACAACTATACTGCTCTCCTGGGCAAACAAATCCTACATATAAACAAAAAATATAAACATGTAAGACATATGCACAGTGTGTTTCAGGGTAGAAGCCCAACTCAAAATGAATTTACAAATACTGCCATCAGTACCAACGCACCCAACTCTCCAATGTAAACTACAACTGGCTACACATGCACTCTCGCAAACAAATCACAAGACTTGACATAGCTACATTCTTACACAAAAGGAGTAGCCAATAACTGCCCTGACCAGATATTTTTTCGGTTTATTAGCTTAAAATTTTGAAGTCATAATCACAATATGGGTATTGGAAATACCCTGGAAACCATCCTGAGAGCTAGTCCAATAGTCAGTAACCACCATCATTACGTGCAACTCCGCAAGACATTTAGGTCTCAGCTACATGGTACTCAGAGCTCATTTTCACCACCTACTAAGAAATCTTATTTTGATGAGTCACACTGTAGCTATATGGCCTCTCACCCAAACAGTACCTACTCAACCAGGCATTATAGAAAGGAAAGAAAATGGGGAAATACATGGTTCTGAGTAAATTTATAATACAGTCCAAGTTTCAAAATTTAATCATATCTGTAATTAGTTTTAATAAAAATGAATTTTAGTGGCTGCTGAGGTAATTTTCCAGGGGGTTGCCATAGTGACAGGCAGAGGGTGCATTACTGAGGCAATGAGTATGTAATGAGCTGCTAGCAGTGGACCTCCCTTGACGTCAGGACAAGCTGCCAGCATCTAGCAACACACCTGTGATCCGCAGGCTGACCAGAAGCAGAGGAAGACTTTTGTTTTCTAGTCAGCACCAAGAGCAAAGTATTTTTAATGCACTTTACATCGCCCATGTCAAGGTCCAAGCCTGCAGCCAGCTTCAGAGAAGCTGCCAGGTTATGGAGGTGCTAATAAAGCCCTTGAAAGAAAGCACATGTCAAAGTACTGTTGGCCCGCATTTCAAAATGAACAGCAGAAATAGGATTATGGAAGTAGACTGACTCTGTACTTTCCTATATGTATTTCCATATAGAAATCAAGCAAGGAAGTGAGACTCCTAAGCTTAATAAACAGACCACAGTTGTTTTAACCATTAAGTAAAGTTCTTTAATAAATTGACTCTGACTCCAGCCACCACAAATGCGCAGCTCAATACTGAGCCTATTTTCTACGGCTGCATCACCTAATGAAGACAGACCATCAAAAGTCACTTTTATTTTCTTTCAGAAATTAAGATCTTGGAGCACTTTCAGCATGGGGCAGACAATTCAAAGAAACACCCTCCTCCAGACATGAGCTACTACTTACCAGCATCTTTGAGGTGAGATTTTTCCAAGTAATCAGGTGATAAAGAAGCATTTTCTAAGGAGTAAACCTATAGGATTTATTCCTTAGAAAAGTTCCATAGGAACTTAGAGAATTTAGTTCCATAGGAACTATGTTCAGCATATAGCCTATTTGATCAGGTGCAGGCAGTAAGGCATGGGCAGGTACAGCCTTCCATCTATCTCTATCTACTCATCAGTACTATCTAATAACTTTTCCTAAACTCAGTAGGCAAAACTGATGTAGCAAGGTGCTGAATTAATACTCACTAGCACACTGTGAAATCCTGTGCTTAGGAGTCTTGAGAGACACTCTGAGCACAGAAGTCCCTGGAGAGCAGAATGCCTCTGAAACACAGTGCTGATGAGAAAGGATCTGACTGGCACCATACCAGAAACACTACATTACAAATCTCTAAATAAAACCAAACATGTTGAGATAGAAGTAATTATTGGCACTGATAGAAAGGTCAGTGTAAAACCAGTGAAGATGATTTGCTATAATCCAGCCAGCCAACACATCTCTACAGGAAAACCTGAGTATTGGGAACAGGGAAGGCACAAACCTCAAAAAGTTCTACAAATTCCGTCATTTAACACAAAGGTTTGTTGGTGATTTCAGTGTAACCACATCTATAAAAGCAAGACCTATCAGCAACATATCACATGCAAATGATTTCACACTGTATTCAATGACATGACAAATTATGGTACAATAGTAACCATAAACATTTACATCTTTTCAACCCTGAAGTTCTGAGGTTTAATGTAAAAAAAAGCCTTTTTCTCAAGATTATGATAGTTCATGAGTATAACCCTCTCCAAATGCTCTGCATAGACACTGGAGCGCAAGAGAAAATAGAAATGCAACCAAAGTCTATGACAAAGAATAATTAGGCAAGATATTTAGTAAGATTTAATGTACCTCTGTCCTTTGAAGCCTAGCTACTCTAGAGTGGACTGGGGCTTTACTCCATACTATTGTTGGAGTTTGGGGTGGTTTTGGGGTGGGGTTGGAGTTTAGTTTGTTCTGCAAAACTTTGAGCCAGCTGATGTCTGTCCAAACAAAACTGTCCAAAAAAGCCCTAGCAACTAATTTTGACCATGTGCTGAAAAACAAAAGCCTTTCTTCTCTTACATCTATAAGAAAACACACAACTAGCTTGACTTTCAACAGGACATATGCAAAATGCTAAAGCTGCTGTAGCAGGACTTTTCCTGCCTCACAGAGTTGCCAGAATAACTGACACAAGTGTCCTCTATGCTAACAGGCAGCAGTTCAGTAAATGGAATCAATTTTCAGCACACAAAACTAAATACAAACAAGTACTCGCTGTGTTCTCAGAACTTCTGTAGAGGTTTGTGTTTCTAAGACTCTACACCATTGATGAAAAGTTGAGGTAAATTACCAGTTTCCAGAACTACCTCATCTTAATCTACAGTAAACACAATAAACCTAAGATTGAAGTGAAGTAGGAAGAAGTCACAGTGTTGTTTTTAACCATATTCCACCCAAATCCTACCTAGCTGTCTTCCTCAATTTCTTACATCACTAAAAGCCAACCTTAGCAAAGGCTAAAAAAGACAAGTCATCAAATAAAAAAATGCTCATGCAAATCCTTCTTTTCAGGAAACGTGGTGTGAAATTATACAGTCATTAAGAACATGTTTGGTGCTGCATGAAAAAAAGCATCCTGAAAGAAATACATACTGTATACTGCTTTACACTGTCCCACTTCCCGCTTAGAATTTCCTAAGTTCTGTTGCATAACCTCCAGTTTTTCTATGGGAAGCAGTACTTTGATATGCATGTCCCATCTTTCTTCAGACATTGCTTTTATTTTGGGACTATATCTGAGGCATAAGATAGGATTAGCATGGTTCTGCTAGTACTTGATCTTTAAATTTCAGACTTTAATTTTTATTTGCTGTTTCTACCTTACTATAAACCTTAATAAGGCTGTGTATACTGTGAATACACAAAAGCACAATCTATGATTCTACAACACAAATTGCCTTCAAGTATAGCTTTAGGACCTTCAGGTCCATTTTTACAAATGATGATAAGCAAGAACTAATCAACAGTTTATTAAATAATAATGTACTTAAACATCTTTTAAATTATGGCTATATGGTTTTGTCACTGCAATCTAATGATTGGTACACAGATACCCCAGACAGTTGTTCAGAATTTGCTATCAGTTCAGCTGCACAGCAGGTCTCACTTTCAGACAGTATTACTCCTTCTGGAAGAACCATCATGCTCTAAGAGTGCCCTACACCTTTATGAAATAAAAAAATGATTTCTAAAGGTAATGCCAAGAAATGGAGTAAACTGCAGTAGTAAAAACTTAAGATTCATATGCTGATCTTGCCCACTGTGTACCTCCAAACACATTTTATTTAATACGTGCTAATTTCACTGAAATGTATGTGTTTTGGAGGAGTAACACTGAAGGAAGATGCTATTTTTAGCTGACAGGTATAAATTAATTGTTTAAATGAAGTTCTGAGAATACTTCAAACTCAAATGGAATACTGACATAGAAAAATTACTAGATGACCAAAGCCTTACAACTCCTGCTACAGCTTTACAAAAGGTGTACTTTACTGAGCAGACATCACCAGGTTTCACCTTTTTTTTCTGTTAAAAATCAGTGATATGTTGTAAATGACCTTAGATTCACACCCTTGAGCTCTTATTGTATAATAAAGTATGGGAATCTGCATTTCTGTACTAACTGTCCAACTATCTCAGCTGACAGCGTATACAAAGCTGTGCAACTGCAGGAACCAAGCTGTTAAAATGCAACATAAAATGCATAAACAAAAGCCTGGAAGACTATACATGTACGAGAATGCCAAGGCATGTTTGACTAATGAAGCAGTATATTACATAATAACAAAATGCGTTATAGATCCACTGGCATAGCTAACACACTAATGGGAAAATTATATTTAATTAACTTAAGTGTTAGAAAACATAGCCATAGAAGGGAAACTAAACAGATATGCTCACTGCTTGTGTAGCAACCACAAAGTCCTTGGTTGGAGGTACACAGTTCAAATTGAAATACTTCAATTTCATTTGGCCAGAGAAAGATGAAATTAAAAATTTGAGCCAAGCAATGCTCTGGGACACCATCTAGGTCTTTAACACTTCCTACATTTTGTTCATGAATGGTAAGCCCTTAGAGTCATACTGGAAAAAAATGGTAATGAATCTTCAAAAATTCCAACTGCAACCCAAATTCACGAACACAGAAGACTACTACCTCTCCTTTCCCTAGGCTTTGAGAAGGTATGCTATAATCAAACTGTTGACTGGTGACCTTTTTACATTTGGGTTAAGGTCTAGGCACCCTGTACAGTATATTCTGGATGATCTCATCTCACACAGCTACTACTAAAGGCAATTCTCCATGTTATTAGCTTACATCTGTCTCACACTGTGAGGCAGCATCTTAAAGGGAAGTAATTTGATGGTAATTAAGTCGGTAAGTCACCTGGTAATGTGCATGGAAAGCAAGTAACTTCTCTGTATCTCAAGTGCTCTTAACTTTGCTACAGAGAAGTCTTAAAGTTGATTTTTTAACAACATGAACATCCAAGCTTTGGAGCAGCCAGTGATCAGGAAACGGAATAGAATGTATTTGTTAAGCCTCCAAGAAGTTTACATCAACTCCCATAATGCAGGGAATTTTCTTTCTTAGACACTACTGCCACCTCTTCCAGTAAACAAACACTGGATGTATTCTTTCAGAGTACAAGCAGTGGGTATAAAAACGTCAAAAATTAAGCTAACAATGACAAAGAACGACAAAGCAGGTCAAAAGATGGCAGAAAGTATTATGATATACAGGACATATTAGAAACCTGAAGCGTCATCTAGAAACAATAAAGTAACAGGAATGTGAGTAATTCAGGTTGCAAAAGACCTCAAACATCATTGAGTCCAACACTGACCAATCACAACCTCATCACTTAGAACACAGCACTAGGTACAATATCCAATTACTTCCTGAACAACTCTTAACGATGGTGACTCCACTATTTCCCTAAGCAGTCTGTTTCAATGCTTAACAACTCTTTCCAAGAAGAAATTATTCTTGATGCTCAGAAAAATGAACCTCAGCTGGTACAAGTTGAGGCTATGTCCTCTTGTTCTACCTCTCGTTACCTGGAAAAGTGTCTGACCCCCAGCTAGCTACCTCCTCCTTTCAAGGCAGTTGTAGAGAGTGGTAAGTCTACAGCTGAGCCTCCTTTACTTCAGGCTGAAGACCCCCAGCTCATTCAGCTGCTCCTTACAACTTGTGCTCCAGACCCTTCAACAGTTCTGTTCCCCTTCTCTGGACATGCTCCAGCCCCTCAGTGTCTGTCCTGCAGTATGGGGGCCAGAACCGGGCATAGGATTTGAGATGTGGCCTCAGCAGTGCTGACTGCAGGGGGATAAACCCCTACACACTCTGATATTGATATTCTGATGAAATATCAGATATGGTCCTGATGACCGCACTATTTCTGATCCAAGCCAGGATGCCATTGGCCATGCTGGCTATATGCTGGCTCCTGTTCAGCTGCTGGCAACCAGCACCCTGAGGTCATCTTCTGCTGGGCAGCTTTCCAGCTACTCTGCCCCTGCTGGTATCACTGCCTTGGCCAGCTGTGACCCAAGGGCAGGACCCAACACTTAGCCTTGCTGAATACTGATGGTAGAAAAGAGCAATGTAGGCAGCAGACTGAAAATACTACTTCTACTACTACTGGTACTACTACTACTACTATAAAACCACAGTGGAAAACTACTGAGAAGATGAGAGGCTTGTGCAAGGGATTAAACGAAGAGCACATCTGACATTGCCACATATGCTTATCAGACATTGCCACATATGCTTACAAGAGAGAGAATGGACAACAAACCATTTTGGTTCATAAATCAAGTCAGAAGACAACGAGCACCAAGTGCTTGTTTCCGTCTTACTGCCTTGTGAATCTCAGTAGCAACTTTAAAGTAATTTGCCTCCTTGCTTGGTGGCAGGGATATAATGCTAATAAATTTGAGTGTTTTAATGATAAACCCACATACTGTATTTTTGAAACAATGTTTCTTTGGTGTTTGCTGATTTTTATTTTTTTTTGGACTTACGTACCCAGAAAAAACTCTGCTTGCAAGCATAAGTTTACATGGAGGCTTTTCTAAAGACTTATACACCGTGATTAACAAGAGTTATTTAAAAGATTTTGCAGAAATCCATAGTATGAACTATAATGTAGTCACCAAATCTGCAAAACACTCATGGTAAACTGCTAAACATGCTGAGCTTGAGAAATAACCAATCAACTAGCACATGTACATTTTGCAAGACAATGTACTAGGAATTTTTTTTATAGCTTCTTAATGATTATTCCCTACTATTTTTAATGCTACTCAAAAGATCCGCTATGGTGACAATTTAATTAAAGTAGGTCAAAACTATGGTATTCAGCACAATCTGATCTGAAGTAGCATCAGATCATTATTTCCTATTTAGGAAAGTAATTCTATTTTTAGCCTCTAAGGAAGAGAGCACAGAAAATACATACATTTATTTCAACTTTAAAACCAGTATCACATCTGTTGTGGAAACAAAGTTAGGACCTACAAATACAAGAAATTCAAAGTATGAGACGAACTCTGCTTCACCTTCTATTTAACTTTGCCACTCATTTTAGTACAGAAACAACATGAAGAAATATTGTTAGCAACGTGTCTCTAAAATTTTCTTTTCACTGTTTACACATCTTGAAATTTCTTTTTATGTAAAATTATATTTGTTTCCTTACCACCTAAAAAGAAAACACAGTTTGGTATGTTTGAGGACAGTGAGAATCTGAACAATACACAAGAGATGCCACTGTGCTTTGCACCACTCTACACCAAAATATGCGTGCAAAAATGATGGGTTGGGAAGGTAGCAAGGACAGAGAACTGCACAGGACAAGAGAAACCCTATGCATAGGGCAAAGGGAAGCCATGGCATGATGATAATATTGCAATGAATCTGAGGAGCCTTATATCCTGCATTCATGGATCTTCAGCTGCCTAAATTGTATCAGCAAGATCCTAGTAAGTTCATCTTGACTAACTCCCTTATAAAGTAATGTACTAGATAAGGATGCTCAAACTAGTGTGCAGATAAATGTCATTCCACACCTGTCATGTCTAATGTCCTGCTACAGTCAGCTTAATGGAAGCTTCACTTTGAACTTTCTTAAGCTTAAGAGGCTTCCATTCATGTATACATGCCAAATGGAGACTGGAGTTGTATCAAAGGAATAACTTTTTTTCATAGCTAATACAAAAAACAATGTAGAACCCATGGAAGTTTTTGCCATGGCTTTAGTAACACACTGTGCTGTGTTCTGTAGCACTGGTCAACATGAAAAGGCCATCAACTGTTTCTTTGACAGGAGATGAGAAATTTTACCTGAGCTCTATGCTACATCACTAAAAAATAACTAAGATTCATGGAGTAAACCTCCAGGCAGACATCAGACTCCAATGACAAATTTCACATTGTTTTCTAATCAGACTCCAGTCCCAAGAAACTAAAGGTGTAACATTTCAGACCTTTTTTTTAGTCACATAACAATTTTTATTATTGTTGATCTAGAAAAAACAATTTCACTTCAAGTGCTTTCCTGATGTCTTTCCTGGCTGCCATGTTCTTTAATGTTTAGACTTTGTTTCCATAATAGAAAGGCAGCTCAGTATAAAACAAATACCTTTATTTAGTACTGTTTATCTCACTACTAAGAATGCAAATGCCAGGAAGGGAAAACAGAAAATCTGGAAAATAGGAGTTCTTGGACATTTCAATTTGTATCAATTGTATGGAGGTCTACTTTAATTGCACTTCACAGTATTGACTACTGTCCCACTACATGAAATTAGTTTTTCCCATCTTGCATTTGTGATTATATGTTGGAAGAGAGTAGGTTGAATAGGTTTAACAAAAAAATCCTCCCCCAAATTAACCATCCCTAGTTAGAATGTTAACTTAAGACTTTGAATGATCACAGACTGTCATTTTGTGAAATAAGCACAGATATAATCCTAAAATAGATGTATGCCACTCCTTAATTCAATTTTGTACATGTATATTCAGCTATGTTTGTGTTGCATATGCACACAAACATGTACACAGACATATAGTACAATAAAGCAAAAATTACTTTGCTAGAAACATCAAGTTATATACAGTTATTCATTGCTACCATGTACTTACTATTTAGTTGAATCTGATAATTGATATTCCCGTCGTCTATCGTAACACTCCTGAATTCCAGGGTCATTCCATAAGCTTCTTATTGCATCTACATATGGGTTCTCAAAACTTGACACCTTCTCTACATCAACTTCTCGAACTAAAAGTGCATGAACCTAATTCAAAACAAACAGAACAGTAAAATTTACCTCATTTTCTCTGTTTCCAGACAGCTCAAATACAATGAACAAGATTAATAATTCTTCACATTCGTCATACCACCAACACGTGATAAGGGTCAAGGTTCAATCTGAAAAATCAAATATCATGAAGATGATTGTGAAGATGCAAAAAGAAGGTAACCTTTAAGCTAGCCTCAAAAGGAGTGAAGTTGCACTCAGGAAAATTGTATCTTCTTAACGCTTCTTTCTTTTGGAACACCAGTAATTGTTACCAAAACATTGGAACAAAGAAAAATAAAAATGACGGACAAAACTGAAGGATACTGTAGTACCACCGAATTCAAACTGGTCATTAAGATCTTGCTACTACTACTAGTTCAACTCAATTGTTCCACAGCCAAAATCTGATGGTGAAGGTGACTCTTCAGTTCAATACACTTTGGACAACAGCAGACAATGTTTTCCATGGCCTTCTGGGAATGTAACAATTTCCCCTTTATTTACCAGAAATCTTGTAAACACTTATTCAATTCTTTTTGGAAAATCATGTCTCATACATTTTGGATCTTCATGGGTTTCTACAAACGATCGTTAAAACAAGATTCCAGAATAAGAAAGCTGGACTTTTTGGGAATGGTAATCATTACATCTCCACTTGAGGGATACTGAAAGAGCTACCACGTCTTCTGCTTCTTTATTCCACTGAGAAAACTATGGGCAGGTTTAAAAACTGGTTCTGGGCTTCAACAGTCCTACAGCCTTATGCTAGTTTTCATGGCAATACTCTTTTTGTCATAATCCATTATATACTTACAGAAGTGTGTTTTTTTTATATCTAGGCTTCATCAGCTCAGTCATATTCCTATCTTTATTATTCTTATTTTTGTATTAACAAGAAAATTACAGAATTCCCAGTTCCTATGAGATGCCTGACCCTACAGAACCCTATTTCAAAAAGCTGAAAAAGTTCTAGTAATTCAGCACTATTACTAAGAAAAAGGTTCATACCTTCTCTGTTCCTTGGTTTTAGGACTATGTTAACGGTGGTTAGATTTCCGTAAGACCAGTGAGTTCACGTTTCACTACTGTGAAGCATTTGCTTTCTTTGGCTATTTGTGTGCATTTAAATTAAACTAGGTTTTACCAAAATGCTCTATATATTTTCCTGAACTACCACAGTGGTTATGACAACAACAGCAGTTAGCTGAATAAACTGAGTAAATAAAAATGCTTAATGCCAGAAATGTATTTCACTTTTCCAGGTATGGGAGGAGCTAAATCCATCATTTTTCTTTGGGTTTTTCTTTCTGTCAATCAGTGTAAATCTTCAATATGAAACGTCAGCCAAACCTCTGAGGTAAAACCACATCAGCCAAAAAGCTTCCGTCATCTGGAGCCTTTGTATGAAACAAAAATGCCCAAAGATTCACCCAAACCACTGGAAGTCAGAAGACTGACCTGTCATCTCTCCTGGACAATTCATGATCCCAGTGAAAATGGAAGAGTAAAGCAACCAAAAAGCAGAGCATGTTTTCCAAATACCTGTTTTGTAATAAACATGCCAGGAAAGCTTATCCATAAACATACTACAGGAAAAGCCACAGACCTTTCTTCTTTTCACTTCGTTATTTTATTTGTATGTTTATTTCCTTTGAAAAGCAGGTACCACCTAAGGACAGAGGGGATAGCCAGAAATAACCCCAGAAATCCAATGTTGCCACAGGCTACTGTAGTCCTGTGACTGAACTGAATTATGAACCAGAAACTGCTAACAAGTCTGAAATTTTTCTCATAAAAACTCTGCAACAGGATTTCAGACCTAGCTGACAGATAAAGAAAAACACTGATTGAACAGGAGAAAATAGAAATAGATCATCTGCTTGCTGCCAAATGTCTGCCAATGGTGGTTTTCTTGTGAAACTCCCCCAAACTGGAATTAGTTTTAATGGAGTGGTGGACAATAAAAGTGAAGTGCAGTGAAGAACTACTTAAATGTCTCCTTATACATTATATTTTTATTGCTATAAACCATTCATTCCTAGCTTTGTTTGAGATCAGGTCACCAGGCAAAGTAGGAAAAAGATAACATTATTGACAGTTGGAATGGAAAATGTAATAAGTACAGTAATATCACTCAAGCAGTATCTTTGGCTTCTGGATCGTATTACACGAAACAAAAAAATATGAACGAAAGCTAAAGTTTCAATTTCACACATGAAACAAGTTCAAGTTTTCTACAGCAGAGCTTTTTAAAAAGTTGGGACCCATCCAGACAGTGTATGCAGTAAGTTCATTTCCAAGAATTATACGTGCAGTATCCAAAATTATAATATCCAAAAATTTATGTGAGATCTTAGAAAAGAGATTTGAAGCAGCTTCTGACCCAAAATGTTTATAATTTAATGGATAACTGAACACTTTCCTGCCCATTCTACCATGCAATTTTCTTATATTTATATTATTATATTTAAATGCTGATGTGACTTCAGGTGTTCATGAATACAAGATTTATATGTTCCTGTCCAAAAATCATGCCACAGTTTTCATTAAACATTGCTAATTTAGAGTGTTTTACATTTTGTTAAAACATACTAAGACAGAAAATCATAGAATATCCTGAATTGGAAGGGACCCAAGAGGATGATCAAGTCCAACTTCTGACCTTGTGTAGGATACCCCAAGAGTCACCACGCCATGTGACTAAGAGCATCATCCAAACACTTCTTCAACTCAGTCAGGCTGGTGCTGTGACCCTGGGGAGCTGTTCCAGTGCCAAACCACCCTCCGGGTGAGAATGTTTTCCTCCTATGCAGTGTTGGGGAGTTTCAGGCTATATGCTCAGGTCCTGTCACTGGTCACTACAGAAGTGCCTGCCCCTCCTCTTCCCCTCACGAGGAAGTTGTAGCTGCAATGAGGTCAGTCTTCAGTCTCCTCTTCTGCAGACTGAACAGACCAAGTGACTGCAGCCACTCCTCACATGGCTTCCCTCCAAGGCCCTTCACCATCCTCATAGCCCTCCTCTGGATGCTCTCTAATAGTTTATTCTTGTATTCTGGCACTCAAAACCACACACTGGACTCAAGGTAAGGCCAAATACAATGCAGAGCAGAGCAGGACAATCACAATATTCCAAAATCCCAGCTTCAGAATAACAGTAGCACAGAAACTTTGGATAACCCCAACACTTTCTGGTAGGCTGAACTTAAATGCAACTATGGATGTCTACTGTAACAATTAAAGGCTGAGAATGCTGCAGCTGTCAGTCGGTATCTGCTATATAGTAATTTTCATATAAAGCTGCCATACCTTCATAAAACCTGTTAGAGCACCATCTTCCTCTTCCTTACCATGCTGTTACTTACAACATGAAGATAAAAACAACTATGAAGGCACAAAGGAAGAAATAAGAATGTATAATAGCTTCTTTGTTTCTTCATAGTGAAAGGGTGAAATCTCAGTTGGGTGAACTAAAATCCATCAGAACTTCAAAATAACTTACACAGAGCCTGTGTAAACTAACTTGTTGCATGGACTCTGTGATCTCCTTAGTAATGCCATTACAGGGCTGCTCAAACATTTAAAATACTACACAAACATGCAAATGAAAAAAGTGCATACACATAAACATTTGCACTCTAAGTATTACAGAGCTCTCATGACTTTCCATACATAAATTTTACTTTAATTACCCTATGACAAAATTGGTTATTTGCAAAACATCCCCAAGAATTAAGGTATGGAATAAACAGATGTAAACTGTGCAGGTAAGCACTTCCATGAAGGCAGGAAACTCTATGCCATTTCTGAGGTACTACTCAAAAATCTTACATCTCCAGGCTACCTAACATAATTGTAGTATAGTGAGGCATTTTTTCACCTCTGTGGGAGTCTTAATTACCGAAGTATTTCCAATGTTTTGTCTGTGACTGGTATAGAAGGCAATTTACCAGGGATATAGTACCATGTCAGATATCCTGGCATTTGAGAGCCCTTAGGCTTGATGTAAATTACAGATATAATTTTGGTTTTCAAAATCAAAATGAAATTGAAACGTATTCTAACATTTTAAATTATTTGACTACATTTAATTAAAAACATTACAGCCATTTCTAGTCATCTTTTATTCCCTGTGCTGCTGGAATATGAAGAAAAACAGCTGTTTAAAATTCCTGCTATTTGAAGAGGGGGCAACATCTCACTCCCTCTCTGCTATGCAAGACTTAAACTCCACAGAGATAATGCAATAATCTCCTCAACTGCAGTGACGACAGAGGCAAAAGAGAGAAATTTCACCTTCAGATTTTAAATATTAATTCTTTTATATTTTTCACTGGATCTACTTGTTTCACCTGTAGACGGATTGTAAATATTCTCTTTTTATATTTTTTACTGGATCTACTTGTTTCACCTATAGATATAAACTAAAATATGAAGATTTATTAAACAAAAATTATAGGCTCTTTCATCTCCTTTTTAAGAAGTTTCATACCTCTAACTCTCCAGGTGGATCCTCAAGACTTTTGGCTACTTTCTTAGAAGGTAAGATCATTAAGCATTACAATTTTTACACACATTATAACTTTGTTAGTTAATGACTGCATAGGGTGTTACACTCTTCAAATACTGGCATGGCTATAAAGCTAAGTTGTAAGATGACATCAACATGCAAAACTGAACAGCAGGTTGCAAATCCTATCACAAAAGAATTGTAACTAATATTTACTTTTGTGTGTGTAGCATGTTACATTTGCAAGGGATTATAAATTAGGCACTTTCATACCTCCTGCTGGTACTAAATGTAGCACCTTAGATGAAATTTTCACACACTGGTCCTAAAATTTTGCAGCTAGTGAATACTTTCCTGGTATGTGCTGTAAAAATGTGTCATTTCTGCTGTTGAGTATCCTACAAACAGAAATAGCTTTATTCTCTGGAAAACGCTTTTGCTTTGTAGAGCTGGGGAAATTCTAGGGCTGATTTTTTGAAATATCTTTATGGATCAGCCAACTGCCACATCCTTTCCACTGCTTTAGTAAGTCATCTCTGAAAAGCTGGTTTTGTGCAGTTAGGAGACTACGTATTCTGCCCTGAAATTAGTCAAGTCTGCCTAAACATCCTACTTGTTTACATTCACTTCTAAAATACTTCAAAAAACAAACCAAACACATGCAATTTTATTCTAATTGTAAACAATAGCTTCAATTACAGGATTCATTTATATATATTTAACTGCTTGATTAGGACTGTATGACATTAATTCATAAGTTCAACTTGTTTTCCAGGCTTTGCCAGATTGTTTTTTAAAGAAAACAGAGCAACGAGTAAAATACAGTTCATGTAAGTAAAATTGTCCTCACAATTAATAACTGAAAAGGTCAAACAGGTAAAATCTTGTTCTAGCAATGAAATCTATTTTCAAATTTAATTCAAATCTTCAGTGAAAGAAACTAAGAAAAACCATTTCAGATTTGAACCAGCATAAGCAAGAATCGGTAACAAGCTTTCCTCTAGCTGTAGTTTCTGTAGCTAAAATGAATTATCCAAATCACTCTATCTATAAAATCGCTCTATATCTATAATCGCTCCATCTATAAAAGATACTATTATCACCAAATGTTTACAAAAACATTCAAGCATAGAGCTCTAAGCAACCTGGTCTAGTGGAAGACAGATCATAACGGGGTGTTGAAACTAGATGATCTTTAAGGTCCCTTCCAGGTCATTCTATGTATATACAATAATATTTTCATAAATATATCAATGTTCTGAGTTCCACACCCCCCCCCCTTTTTTTTTTTTGGGGGGGGGGGAAGCAGGGGGCAGGTGCTCTTTGTCGTCTTTTTTCTCCAAAGGACAACTTTTAAGCTGAGACCATCAAATCATTATTGTGTTATTCCTACAAATAATTACTACGTTGTGTATACACAACACATGATAAAATACTTCTACTCCATAAACATATCAGGTTTTTAGACCTTTGTAACAGGCTTAATTGTTTTTGAAGAACAGTGTTTGATAAGCCTTGCAAATTCTTTATGCCAGATTTTAGTAGAGTGGTCCAGTTGAATTTATCAAACAAAATTCTATGGAAACATGGACATGCTGAAACTCATTCCATTTGCAAGCAAAATAACTGGCTGTACCTCACAAGCCTCCAAGAATCTGCTGCCTCAGACAATCACTGCAGTACACAACTAAGTGTATTTGAAAAAAAAAAAAAAATAGAAGGACAATGCTCCTTCTAGATACAATCTACTAGAATTCTCAAGCCTCATTCCTGTACTCACTCCTGTGCCCTGGTCCCACACTTCACACTTTTTTAAAGAGCAGATGTAGTAACAGCCTTGCTTTGTCTCATGGGTTCAAATACCTAAAACTGAGAAGACAATGCACCTCTTCACAGAGGTCATGGCCAGTTGATTCGGACAGTTTGGCATCTACTTGCTTACATGAAGAAACTGCAGGAATTGCACTGCATTTCAGACCTAGAGAAGAACTTATGGTGAACCTAGGGCACAAGGAAACAAACAGCAGGCTCTTTATAAGGTAATGTTCTGGTTTTGATGGGGATAGAGTTAATTCTCTTTTTATTAACTGGTACAGTTTTGGATTTATTGCTGTGACAGTAACATTGATGATACACTGATGTTTTTGTTGCTGTTAAGTATGTTTACTTTAAGTCAAATTTCTTATGCTCTGTCAGCCGGCAGGTGCACTAGAACTGGGAGGCAGCACTGCCGGGACAGATGATCTGAGCTATCAAGGGGATATTCCATACCATGGAATGTCATAGCCTGGGAAAGTTAGCTGAGAGGCATTGATCACTGCTGGGGAATGGGCCAGGCATTGTTCAGCAGGCACTGAGCAGTTGTACTGGGCATGTCTTGTTTCTCTTGGGTTTTGCTCCTCTCTTGCTCTCCTTTTCATTCCTATTATTCTTAATATGATGTTTTGAGTCAATTAAACTGTTCTTACCTCAGCCCATGAGGTTAAATATTTTTTTCCTCTGACTCTTCTCCCCACCATGGATGGAGTGATCATGACTAAGTGGCTATGTGGTACTTAGCCCTAGGCTGGGATTGAACCAGGACAAGCAAACATGTAATTGTATCTGTCTTTCAATTCAGGAGACAAAGTATTACATGGAAAAATAATCCTCTACACAATTCATACTAAGTAGCATTGTCAGGTGTGATTAAAAAAAAATAAAAAATAAAGGGGACATATAAAAGAAATGCATTTTGCCCCCATATATTTAAGCCACATTTTTTTATCTTTAAAGGAGCAGAGTGCCCTCTGCTGACTAACACAGAACAGCAGAGGCAGTTATTTCAAACTGGTATTTCTAGAAATATTGGAAAACTGGGAGGGTCCCTTTCAAAATAATGAGTGATTCCAGCAGGAATTTCCCTTTGTAAAAATTGCAACTAACTTAAATGGTTGCATTTGTGTCCTGTCCAACCAAAAAGATTGTCTTTCTAAACAATTACCTCACTTCTTGGATGTAAACTCTGAAAGTGTGCTTCAGACCCCAGGCATGCAAAGATACATGACACCCCATCACCTACTTATTCTGAATGTGTTCATTAATCCCTTGATGTTCAGAGCAATGAGTTGGCAAGACTGAAGTAAGGGGGAAAATGTAATCTCAGATGAAAAGCCATTGTTTAGAAAATGGTCACACACAAATGAATTTAGCATATTAATGATAGCAACCCAACATTATTTTCTCTAGAGAAAACACAGACATACCATAGTGATGAGTAACTATTCGAAAAATACCTTTAAATTAAAATAAAGTTTTATGCCATGTGTGACCTAAAAAAAGTGAGAGCTTCCTTATAAATTACTCTGTTCCTAGGAATAGAATGTATTTGTGCTGTCTGGTATCAGACGCCTAGAAGAGCTTATTTAAAGGAGGATGGCAAAACACTGCTGACTCTCCTTCCAAAGCTTCAAGCAAAACACCAGCGTCCTGAAACATATTGCCAACTTAAATCATTAGGAAGGAGGAAGAAAAAAAACCAATAAAACACATCTTTCCAATACTGAAAACACAGAAACAAGTTTTCAATTATTAGGAGCTTGGAAAGCTACTCACTTTGCTGCCTGGTGTGTGTAAAATTGATTCATATGTATTTTTCAGTGATTAACTATTCAGTATTTATGGTGAGAGGTCACAGTAGCCTTTTTAACAACCATTTGGGAAGGCTTATTTATCCACCAAAGCACAACTGGACGAGACTCCCAAGAGAAATAAGGCATGCTCTTTATAAATGTACCATCAGTCACCACATGAGAGGAAATACATTTTTAAAGGGTTATGTTTTCTTCCTTATAGTACATTTTTAATAATGTACATGGTTTATTTGAAAGCCTGTGCTATCACTAAGAGTGACATTTATGTGAAGGCAAACAAAATTGAGGGCTTTATGTGAAGGCAAACAAAATTGAGGGCTTTTTTTGAATGAATCTTGATTAAACTATATCTGGAAAAAGCTTGTGGGAGGTGAATAACACAGATAGAAAAGTCACAAACACAGTCTATTGACTACTAGTATAATGACTACTCCTCATTACTAGTATAGCATGGTTTCTGAATTCAGTCACCTAAGCCTGCTCTTCAATATACTCTGGAGATTCTCCAAGCAATGAGATGAAGATCTACAAGTGAACATGAATAATGAAAAAAACCGTCACATCCAGACAATCACATCACATCTCCTGGAGTCAACAGGTTCTAGTTAGCCACAAATACCTAAATTTATCCTCTTAATACTGTCCTTTTCTGTTGTTTGTTAGTTTCAGAAATGTCCAAGGCAATTTCCCAGAAAATCTTCAAAACAAATTTATCAAGTTAATTTAGGGAAGCTGTTGATGTAGAAAAGACAGGCTGTTTGAGTTATATTCTGCTATCCAGAAAGAACGTTTATTAATAGGCCTTATCTACCCTGTTTACAAGTATTATCAGAGAAAGGCAGCTACTTCGGAAATCAGCATGCAACTACCACACACACAGAAACAGTTTTAGTTGGAATTACAGTATTAATGCAAATGCTGGTAGGAAGACTGAACTGGATGGTTAAGAAAATAACCTGTAATTAGCCTTTAGAACAAAATGATTAATTCACTGTAAGAAAAAAAAAAAAAAGGGTTTTGTTAAAAAAGCTAGCAAAGCACTCCTGCCCTAAGTTATCACCTGATGCTATCATTAAAATTTGTTTTCTCCAGTGAGCTTAAAACTCTCTCTCAATATGAAAATAACCCTCATTACTTTTTGGACAGGGTAAGTAAGTATTTTTGTTTCAGACTTCCAGCATAAAATGGATCACAAATTGGATTAAACATTAATAACATTTAGCTTCACTGGATAATTATAGTACATTGATTTCATGCAATCCCGCATCTGCAGAACACATCTCCAACTAGGAACACTTTTGCATTTTTGCAGGTAGGTCAGGACATTATTAATCAAATAAAAGAGCACTGATGGAGGAGAGGAATTAGAAGAAGCTTTATGATGGTTTTGCAGTCACCCAACACCTTCTTCAGAAGTGTTGATCACTAAATCTGCACCACAGTCCCATAATCACTCAAATTTGCAATGATGGTGACTGATCTGACAGCCCATGCCATTGTCAGCACCTGGCAGTTTGTGCATCTAGATAAGTGACCACTAAGTCCTTCAACAATCTCTGCAATGTTACATACAAAGCAGCAGGACAAAACATTCTTTTGTAATTGTCATCACAAATCCTAACATGGAAATGCTATCCAGAGGAGGGTAAAAGTTTAAAAGGCTAGGAAGTTGTAGAATACATTATAAGGACATCGATATGTTGGTGAGCTTTCCTTCACACTATTATTTCCACACTATTAATAATATATATTCAAATGGCTGATTTAAATGACAGATTTAGCTTCAGAAGTCACCACTGAACTGATAGAGAGAAAACACTTAATGATGCCTGGTATCTATGGAATGTATCATGGAATGCCCCTTGTAATAAAGTCTGCATTTTATGATCTAAACGCAGTTATATATTGGCTCAGGTATCAATGTAATGATGTTAGAGCACTTTCTATTCTATAAAAGTACTCTCAGATGCAATCTGTCATACCATCAGAACCGGGCTTCAACCAAAATTGACTGGCTGTGGATTATAGAGGATTAATTCACTACACTGGTGTCACACTGGTGGCATTACTTTTAACTGTATAAAAATCAATTGATGGAAAGCTAGAAAATTCACAATACAATTCTAAGAAAACACTAAACTTTCTCTTATTTGTGTCATAGGACAAAGGAGAACCACAGAACGTATGTTTTCCAGAAGATTTCAGTGCTGTTTCCCCTGCGTTTTCTTTGTATCAGTGACTTCCTTTTATAGCACATTAGCTGCTCCAGCTGTTAAACTGCTCCATATTGAATTGTTTTAAATTTTAGAATATGGCTTTAAAAATCCAATGAAAACCACCCCCCCCACCCCTCCCCCCCCCCCCCTTAGAAAGTAAGATATCAAATTCTGTTGTAAGGTTTTTTCCACGTAGTAATCAGGCCTCTTCTTTGATGAAAAATATTATTTTTATTATTTTCCAAAATTCAGCTTTTCACAGTACAGAAAAAAAATTCCTTATTTAGGGGACCTATGACAGAGAATATTAGCAGTATATTCAGAGGCCCCAATAATTCACCACCAAGAGAAATATTTATCCAAATATAAATTTGGATCAGCAATCACATTTACCTTTCCTAAAACACTCACAGAACAGTAAAATCATTCCATTTTATAAAGGTAAGAAGTTAGAATTTTGAGGTCAGCAATTCTTCCGCGCTTCGTAGGCCATACGCTTTCCAGTTTAAGCAGCAAAGTGGAAGCAGCAGCAGCTGGAAGTGTCTGCAGTGCTTCCCCTCCTGAGGGTCAGCACATGACTCAAGTTTAATGGAGGGAAAAAGTCACATAAAGAACAAAACAGATTGGACAAGAACAAGAGGCTCTGTCTGTGCACGCTTCAGTGCCTGCTGGTCTGCAGAAGCCACCTCAGCCTCTGGCACCAGAATATTACAAGTATTGCATAGTGCTCAGAGGTCCCAAACACTGCCTCCTCTCTGACAACCCACTTGGTGAAGAAAAAAGTTAACTGGGTTTGTTAAAATGCGGGCTTGTTGAGAAGGAAACACAAGTCTAATTAGGATTCAGCTCTGACCCAATGAAGACCAAGGAGTCTTGTCTTGAAGGCAAGCAGTGTCATAAAATTGTGTTTATATGCATTTGTGGTTGGTGTCTCCGCTTTTCTCCCACAGTATTTATTGTCTAAGAGGAATAGACAAATTGTCACGCTTCCTTGCAATTCCATTGCTTTAACTGTAAGCAAAGCCTTTAATCAAGAAAAATAAATAAATTAAGTGCTCAATCATTATCAGCCTTCAAATACACACAGCCTTCTTCATCTTTAAACTTACAGGATCAATTATTTGGTCTGGCATTAATACTTCTATGTCTATTAAAAAAAAGAGAAGAGGGAGGAAAAATGAAGGGAATAAACATCAAAATATAATTCTTTAACTTTTCAGCAGTTTTGCAGCCTGATCTTCTGTCCACTGAAAACTAAAAGCAAGTAACTCCTGTAATTTTTACTGAATGAGCACTGCAGAAATCACTACCCCTACAAGAACGCAATAGATTAGGCAAACTCCATCAGGGTCTTACTGAGATCTGTAAGTTGTGTTGTTCTCCTTCCACTGCTTTGGATCAGACCATACTGGAAATCAATCAACAATATATATTTGATGAACAACAGTAAGTGGTCTGAAAGGCTGCATTGCCTAATGACAGGTTTTGTATGCTTAAAATGCCTTGCAATCCTTCTGTGAGCATTACTGTGAATTCAGTGGTCTTAATTTACAGCTTCTGTTCATACAAAGTACAGGTCTTGAGTGCATTTTCCTGTTGTATGTGCCGCTAAAAAAGACCAAAAGACCAAAAGCAACCAACTGATCACATAAAAAAAGCCAACCCAAAATAATGGCAACAAGTAAGAAGAGACAGGAAAGGAAACGACATCTTTAAAGACGGTATCCTGTGGGCAGTGTCAACTCCTACTCTCCTAAGATCACAGGATTATAATTATAGAAGGAAGACTGTGTACTCTGAAGTCAGGGAAATATTAAAAATACTCCTAAAATATTTAAACTGATGCTGCTATACTGGTCTCCCCACTTTCATACAGAGATTCAGTGGGTGAGTTGAAGAATTCTTATTTAGTAAGAATACCAGAGAAACACAGCTCTAACCATATGGCTATGGATTTTTTCCTATTATTTTCATGGTAATGGCATCACCATATTGCCTTGTTTCATGTTCAGTCATCTAAAGCATCTTTTTACAGGTAAGGACAGCTCAGTATTTAAAGTTCAAATTATGTACCAGCAGTACCCACACTGGCAGAAAAACAACTGTTGAACCTTAGAGACACCCTGAAGACAGATGATGTAAGCAGCCCTTTTCACCAAGAGTCCTTGTCAGTATTAATGTTGGCCTTTCCTCCCAACATGAATAAATAAAGCTATTGGAACAAGCAACAAGCAGAACAAGAACTCAGAGAAACCCAATTCTCATCCAGTGTCACAATGACAACCTGACACGAGCTTGTGATCCATAGGCAAATGGTATCAAAAAAGGCAGGCCACAGCTGTTTCGCCTAAACTGTGTAATGATGGAGATGCCTAACAGTTTCTAGAGGACAGAAAAAGCTGGGCATGCCTAGTGATTTACACTTTCATAATTAAATTGTGAATTGCATTTGCAGAATACCAGGGACTGAACTTGACTATGGACTATATCTGGTAATCCCTAAAGTATGTTGTCTGAGTCAGGCTGCAAAAGAAAAGCTGAAACTGAAGAATCTGGTAAGGTTAATAACCGCAGATAAACCAGGAAGCAGGCTGAAAGAAGAAAAGATAATTTATGAATGAGAAGAAATCTCCCTTTTTCCATTCTTTCTTCCACTGCCTTTAGATCACATTTCAAAGAAACCTGACACTAATCCTAAACCCCAAAAAATGTTACCATTACAGTTCTCATCTCAACACCTAAACCTTGACAATACTGTACATCCTTAATCTTTACTAACTAATGTGTTAGTTAGTAGGCTAACTAACACTAACGTGTTTGGTACTAACCAAACATGTGTACTTCATCCTAAAAAAAAAACCTATGAAGCTGCTTGCCACAGAGATGATAAACAGTCCATTCAGCTGATCCTTTTGACATAAATGGTTAGAGTCATATGCAAATGCCACACACATCAATGTGACTGCGTGAGAGAAACCAGTAACTCATTACAACCTGAAAGAAATTGCAGAAACCTTTTACACAAAAGTACTAGAGGAATGTATTTTACGAAAAGGTAATTCACATCTACACCAATTCTAACAAGCCACTGCTTTAGGTATACTACAGGTAACAAGACTGCTCAAAATACAATATTGTGGTCTGTTCCCCAAATTTAGAACAAACTGATCCTTCTGTGTTTGTACAAATCTTAATTTTTAATTTTCAAAGTCACATACTATTGAAATCACTTACTCTGGACAACATTTACCTGAATGAGCCTATCTGGACGCTAGGGGCTTTTTGGCACAATCTGTATCATCAGCAACTCTAGTACTGCAAAAGTAACTCTGGAAGAGAAAACAAGGCTTTGGGAAGTGCTGAACATAGAGGAACAGACTAGACACAAGGAGAAGCAGAAAAGAAAGGCTTAATACTATAAGTAAATGCCAGATATGGCATATGTGCTTCACAACTTTTAAATGGTGTGGCTAGAAAGAGCTTAAAATTCTTAGCACAAATGAAAACATGGAGCTACGTTAAAAAACAATGAATAGAGGAAACAGTGTGAAAGAAGACCTGAGACTGCCATTTCTCAGCTCTGCACTAGAGTTTCTCCAAATGGCAAAGAGAAAGCAGCTCCAGTGCTTTGAATCAGGACCTTACAATAAACTGTATCTATTGACTTACCTGGAAAATGCATAATTACAGACTATAGAGGGTGATTAGGAAAAAAATAAGAGAAAAATGAGCTAAGCAAAAACCTCTGATATAAAAATTGCTTTCCTTGGCATCATATGAAATGCATGAAAGGGCTTGCTCCATCTTCTAACTAAAATCTATGATTTAGTCTTCTGATCAATACAGAAAAAAACCCCACTGTCTTTAAAACTTGAAATCACACATTCAGAATAGATTACCTTGCCTGTATCACCCTGAAGATTAATGTCTCACCTATCACTAACATAAATGGCAAAGAGAAGACTTGGAGGAAAAAAACCTATCAAGCATATGCAATTGTGTTAATGCAATGGTAAGCTGCTGGGGGAAGACAGACTTCTGGCAACTTTGGAGCCAGACAGCAACCTTCTGAAATCAGAACTATTAAGCAGGCCAACCAGCAAAAGTTAAAGCTGTAGAGGAAAAAAACCCACAAAATGAACCACAGACACTCATGAACTTTTCACCACTGCATCCTTACCAGTACTGTTCACCTTTTTCATCCAAACCATGCTCCTCTTAATTGTTTCCTCAGACAACCTTCCACTAGCTACTGCTTTATTTTTATCTCACACTAAGCTACTAAAACTTAACAGATATACACAAATAATTCTATATGAACAGCTCTGATTAACAGTTCTGTCTGCAATTTTAAACTCTTTTATTTGATTAAGGCCTTGTAGGTGAGTCAATGAACTTGTCCCCTTTGAGGTAAACACCCTACAACAAATAACACATCAGTTGTTACTGCACTGCAAAACTAATACTCCTTCATGTTCAACGCTCAATACTCTTCCATGAGCACAGTTCAAGAGCCACATATTTACACCTGAACTTCCTTTAAAGATGTTAAACTGTTTTGGGTCCTTTCAGAAAGCCTGTAAGGAATCTAGGTTTTACATTCCTGAACATTCGTTTATCATATTAAAAAGAGAAAACCACCAAAACAAAAGAAAGGATACTGTCTACTGAACCCTAAAGGCAAATAACTCCTGTAATTCTGTACTGAATTCTGCACTGTAGATGGGAACATCCACTTTATTTTCTGGACATAAACTCTAAATATTTAAATTGAGCTCACTCTTTGGAAGTACAAGAGCTCCTAATGAATCACAAGCTTTACTGGATTCCAAAGCTGCATACATTCATCATGCAGTTCTTGAGGAACTGAGTTTAAAATAATTGCTTTGGGTTTCCTCTTTGATATATTATATGGATATATATATATTTTCATCACAACTGTAGCACCAGATACGTCCTATGCTTGTTCCAGTTATACTCACTGATTAATTTTTAAATTAATTTAGGCTATTGCTTATGGACCGTGTTTTTTCTTGTTTTTAGATTTCTTTGCACACTTTTCTGAACAGTGAAAAATACAATACTGGCCCTGAATTTTTAATATACCTATTTTAAGAAAAAATTAAGAGATTTCTATGTTTTTATTTCCTGCATATGTAAACCCTGAGAAAAACTAAATGAAGTGTAGACATACTAATTCAGTAATCAGTCCCTCATTCAGATCAGGCTGATGCCAAAAAAAAAAAAAAAATAAAGATGGAACTGTATTAGAATGAAAACTTGGTTTTTATATGGACCTCCTGTGAGCTCTGCCCTAGTTTGAAGCCTGGGTGTGGGACATTTGAGATGTTTACAGATGGCATGTGTCAATAGAGATTGTTAATTATTATTTCCTCAATTACTTGGCCCAGGAACGAGAGATCGGAGAAGACTTCTGAGCAGCTTTTGGACTCTTGAGAATAAGGTGAGGTATGGAAATTTTCAAGGTGCTAGATTTATTTCTCTAGACATCCACATTACACTAAATATTCATGAAATTGTAGCAAACTAGATCATTTAGATTTATCACTCATGGGACTGTACGTAATACTGAATTAAGATGTACTGCAAGAAGAATCCACCAGACAGGCGGAATCATGTATGCTGTTTGCAAGTAAAGGAGGCAAATGACACAAAGCACCCTGAACTGTTTCACTGTGGAAAATTATGAGAGGAGTGGGTAATCAGGAATATCTGGTGTACTGTGGGCCCCTGCAGCTATCTCCACCGCAGCAATCCCTGCCCACCCAATGGCAACAGAGAAGGAAATATGCAAAAACGAATGTATGGAACATCATTGAGGTAAACACCAAGAAACTTCTGTGGTGCATGTATCCCTAATTTGGATTTACTCATAAGACATCTGCTAGAAATTCTGCCTTTTAAAGGGCAATAGCTAAAACCTACAGGTTTTTTTAGAAATCCTATTAGTCTGCTGACATAAAATATTTTACGGTTTTTTAATACAGACTACAATGTATTCAAACTGAAATGTATTCAAAAAGCATGTTCCTTTGCCAAATTTCCTAAGGGTTCTTATTTCAAACACCTATACAACAATACCTGAATGACAATACTTATCACACATCCTTTCCTGTATGCATAATGAAAACTCTTTTTAAAGCTGATGGAGACTAAGACTTGCTGTATATAAATAAATCAGTTATTGTGCTTGCAACATTTAAAGTGAGACCCAATGTTGTATTAATATTGCTCCTCTTTCACTAAACAAAGAACAGTTATGTAATTTTTCCATTTACAAAATTTTTTTTTAAAAAACTGAAATCTTTAAATGGTGATTCATTTTATTAAAAGATTACATTTTAAGTTATAGTTCAATTGAATGGGCTTGATTAGAAGCAAAATATACTGATGCAAGAAAAATTTCGCCCTTTTTTTTAGAAACAGTAGGAGAAACTTAAATTTCTAATTCTTTCTTCCACATGTTATTTATTGAAGAAAATGAAGTGTTCGTAGTCAGGAACTCTAAAAAATTCTACAACTGAAAAAGGTCCTGCCTCTACATATGCCATATACACCTTTCACTACACAATAAGGAAAGAAGGTGATTAAGTGATTTGTCACTTTCTGTAACCATTTAGCAGTACTTAGATTTGACTTCATATGTATACATTACTAAAATGCAACTGGAAAACATCTACTGCTGGATGAGCTGAAGTTTCTCTTCACACTACTCATTTTTCTCATACAGTTTCTTTCCTTATTAGATAACTATTTTATGAGTTTTGAATATATTAAAGCACTTTCAAGACTGAACATTCTAGCCCTACACCTAAACTGCAAAATGGAGGTTTAACTCTGGAATCACCTTACTAGAAAGCAAGCCTTTGGTGGCAACAGTGATTTCTTTCATCACATTACCAATCACAAGGGACATTTAAGTCACTCCTATGTGGTCTGGATGAAATAAATCAACAGTAGTGCTACACTTTATATGCATTACAACATCTGTTATGATGGAAACATTACCACTACATATATTCTAACAATGAAAACAAAATGCTATATAGAAAAATACACTTTAAAATGAAAAGGTTTATTTTAACTGAGAGGTTGTATATCTATTGAAACTTGGGACAACCAAAGAAAAATAGTTATCTGTAATTTTTAAGCATGGATTGCAACTGTTGTGTATCAGTGCAGAATCACTGAAACCACTGCAGGTCTGCCAGGATTTTCTAATCTTTACCAGCTTCTTACCCAACACCTTGTATTACATTATTAAAGAAGCACCACCTTTTGATGAACATTACTTCAGGCCAGTAAACAGAAAATATATCATTGGTACAAAACCCAGAATCTCTTCTGTCAAATTCTGATTCTAAGTGTTCACAGTCATTCTGGAGATATGAAGTATCTACCATGTATCTGAAGCTAAAAGTTAAAGAGATGTCATTACATATAACGTAAATATTTTCAGTTAAGGCGATTGCTCTGCTGTTGATACCTAATTTCTCCTGGTATGAAATATATGACAAATAAGAGGCTGGTATTCAACACAGTTAATATTTATGGTATTCATTACTGCCTTCATATTAGGTCACAAAAAAGTACATAATGCAATACATAAAAATGGATTCTGGGTAACTTTATAAAATGATTAAATTGCAATGTAAAAGTACAGCTGCTCTCAAATCTTCAGCCTCCTCTTGGGTGAAATGCTAATTAGAACACTAAGAAATCTCATAAAAGAGTTAACATGACTTCAGCAAAATACTGCATCACAAAGAAAAAACATTTTAGAGATGTAAAAAACACATTTTTTCCTTGGAAAAACATGAAATATATGTAAGGGACCAAATTACAGGATACTACTTCCTAGCTGTATTAACTTCTTTAAAGTGTAAGGAAAGCGTTGAATATAACAGAAATTGTAAAAATAAAGATAAAAATGCATCTGCTTTGTTATAAAATACAGTG
This sequence comes from Pseudopodoces humilis, assembly GCF_049639895.1. Taxonomy (NCBI): domain Eukaryota; kingdom Metazoa; phylum Chordata; class Aves; order Passeriformes; family Paridae; genus Pseudopodoces; species Pseudopodoces humilis. The sequence goes on along the minus strand of NC_142203.1, from coordinate 42,581,418 downwards.
TTTATTTTTAAAGCTAGAAAATAAGCGTAGTGTAGGTTTTGCTTCTCATCATTTAGCTATAGCAAGAGAAAGTAAAAAATGCTGACAAAAGATCATCACTACTTTTGGATCCACAAATTAAGAGGACAACAGCCAGAGACCTCAGAAACAGAAAATCAATAAAAATTTTATGTTGTATGTAAATAAGGAAAAAATAATATTTTTAGAAAATAATCTGGAAAGTGAACATGCTATGTCCATATATATTGACTGTAATATGCTTAATACAGCTATAATAACCAGCTAATTTAAACTATAAAGGCTGCCATTACTTCAAAACAAGTAAATCCATTCCAACTGCACATCAGTTATCTTTGCAGGCTGCAATATGTAAAGAATTTAAATAAGAATTTAAACCCACTGTAAGGGGAATGGACGGCATCACCTTAAGAGAACACTGAATTCAAAGTTTTTCACACACTTCAATGTCTCCCATATAGAACTCATTTAAGCATTATCTGTCTCCAAGCTAGTGGTCAAATATTATATCTACAGCCTCATATTTAGTAATATGCCTCTTAAAATCATTGGCAGAGGTGTGTCTGTCATACAGTGTTTGAGATAATGATATATCTTGAGATCTTGATATCTATCTTGAGATATGATATATCTTCAGTCCTCAGTACCATTAACAGTTGAATTTAAAGTAGAACAATTAATTGAGTTATCTAAACTATTTACTATGCATTTTGAGTTATTTCATGAAGAGAACAACAAGAAACTGCATGCATAGGGAGTTTTCTTAATTCTGGTCTGTTCCAGCTACATTTTTTCTCTTTAAAGGAAGCAGGAAGGCCCTTCACTACTTGAGAAGAAAAAAATTGGAGGTGAATCATGAAAAATTTACAGAACCAAGTTTTCAAACGGACACAGCTTCTCCATAAGCAAGGACAGATATTCTCAGTGGGAAGGTAAAGGAAATAACATTAGCTTGGACTTCCTTACAGAACTTCTTGCACACTTCTCAGTTTATTCTTTCAGTAGCTTTGTGCTCCTGCATAAGTCATCTAATCGCTTTGAAAACCCTTAAATAGGAGATACAATTAAAGTGGGAAACATAAACAACCCAAGGAAGTTTTGCTAATCTAGACTACATACAACAGTATGTAGTATGAAGCTCCACTAAAAACTCCCATTGGAAGAGCAGAAGTCCTCCCTACTTTCCAGCAAGCCAGTAAAGAAAGTGTTCCAAATGAACTGTTTTCTGGCTCCAAGCTAGATAATCATCAAGATCATCAGAAAATAAAAATAACTTTGAGAGATCAAGTTCTATTTTGTCTTCTGAGCTGGCACGTTCCTGCATGCATGTCAAGTCTTGGCTTGGAGGATGCAACAAGTCTGACAGAAGATTTATGGCTTAGAGAGAAAACAAGGGGGCACTGGGGGAACAGCACAAAAGAGGTGGCTTGAAAAAAACTGCTTGAGAACTTGAGCACAAAAAGATGCCAGTTCTGGCTAGCATCACACAAAATTAGGTGCATTTGACTTCCTTTTTGATTAATCTATGATTGTTGGGTCTGACATTCCATCTCTCCCATATCCCTGTCCTCACTCCAAACCTCACACACTTAGGTCTTCCCTCCAAACTTATTTGAACATAACACAAAAAAATTTTGCTAGGCTGGACAAGGAACAGAATAAAACAAAAACCACAAACCCGAATCAAAACCAGAAAATATGCAGAATGGAACAAAGCAAACCACACAAAGACAGCAGTTTCTTTATAATTCAGGCTGAAACAAACTTTCCACTAACTTCACCAACACAAATTAAAATTTCCTTTTAAATTTTTTACTCACTGTAATCTGACAGACAATTCTTTGGGAGACAGTGAGGGTTTCAGAAGAGATGAGCTAATTACATGAACATTTGTTTTCCTGTAAACAATCAGTGAAGATTTGTAACAACGTAAGAGTTAATGAGCTGTCTTTTGCCCTCCTTTGTCAAAAAACATACTCAGCTATTTTATGAAACCAGAAAACTCCACATGAATAAACAGGAAAAGAAATAACTGGAATTTTCTAGGATGCCCATGGGTTGCCTTCTAGACTCTGATCTCTGAGAAAAACAAACCATTTCCATTCCTCCAGATCCTCCTGTCCAAAAGAGTAAGGATAACCCATTCAGGAATGCACTCCCCAAGAACTTTCAGGCATAAAACTCAAGCGCATTATATAAGATTGTGAAGGGAAGAATTTTTTTCCCCAAGATGCGGTAGCCACATAAATTACGATTCACAGGGTTCTTCAAAGGGTAGGCATCCTATGGCTGACATTATACTGCCTCATCAGACCCAGAGAGAACCATGTAATTCCTATCCAGGCCCAGAAGAAAGCCTCTAAAAGGACAAACTGTAATCACACATGAACTGAACAAAAATGAAAGGTAAAACAAATCACAGTATAACCATGAAATATTAGGGACCTTCAGGAAGGCAGGCAAGCAGGAAGACATCTGAGTCAGAAGGATAAATCGGACTGTTCTGGGAATTACAAGGTAAGTCTCAAATTTTTCTCATGATCAATGAGGTTTGTCAAAGACAATTTCTAAACTAAGACAAAGGTGCTCTGATACATGAAAACACATGAAGTTTTTTAAAATACTGTTTTTTTTCTGCTACCTACAAATTATCTAAAGGAAGAAGTATCTAGGGAATAAGATTTTTTTTTTTCTGAACAAGAGAACTTGGGAATCCCTTCTTCTGTATGTTAAAATTATGCATAAGATGTATTAAAAATTTTCTCCAGAAAGGGTGATGATGAAATATGATACAATGGAGCTACTGCCCCAAGTAAGGGCAGCAAACACAAAGATATCTTTATCACATCACGATTCTGAAATTAGACAAATTATCTGAAAAAAAGTAAGTTTGCTTATCTGATCCTACAGCAGATCACCCCAGAGAATTTAAGCACAAAAAAGGAGGTTATCTAAATGTTCTAACCAAGCAGTTATCAAAACTGCCAAACAGACCCATTTCCCCAGGCCTGTGATGTTACAGAAGTATTACTTATCCAACGCAAGTCTTCAAAAACAAAACTAAATAGAAGTATTAGTACTCAGGTACGTGTACAGCACAGCTATAAAAACATATTCAGCACCATGACACCATTTTTTAAGTGTTGCTACAGAATTAGCTCACTTTCAGGAAAAAATGTGTAGATTTTGAATTATACTAGTGATGTTGATTTTTTTCAAATATAAGGGAATAATGGTCCATCATGTGACATCCTGACCAATGTTCTGTTTACTGAGAAAGCAATACCAAAACCAGTAACAGCAGAAGCTGTTTCCCTATTTATAGCTTTTCTGTAAGTACTCAAAACTTAATTGAAGCTCAGCAAAAAGCAGTGTGTGCATATGTACCAAAGTTACATAAATGGGACAGGATTCAGTAGCATAAATATTGCTACTTTTGGTTTTCTGTACTACATTTCTTGGCTGAACATGCTCTGCTGTTGAAACTGAAAATGTTTGCTTTTTCTTTACTATCAAATTTAGATTCCCCAGAAGAGATAAAATGTGTTTTTTTTCTGCTCCAAGCAATGACCATTTAAAGCACTGTTTTATTAGTTAACTTCAAAATTTGATTCAAATTCCCCCCTATTTTCACATTCATGATAAAAACAGAATGGCTTTGCACTTGGAAATACGTAGCCATTTCAGTAGTTATATTCAGTAACTGAAAATAAGTTATATCAAGGTGAAAAAACAGATCACAAAGAATATCACTCCTCTGGTGTTTGTTGCATTGTATCACAATTTCAGAAACACAGAAAAACTGCTACGCAACTTAGTGCTTATCACAGCTCCTTAAATGTCAGTAGCACACATCAGGCATTCTGAACAATAAAAAACTAGGCAATCCTATGAAGACTTTCTTTTTACAGTTCCAGTTATTTGTTACTTGCTATTCCTGCTGAAGGCAGTCACTAAACCTATGAAGTTATATGTAATGGCACCAAGAGAAGCTTACACAGCATATTAGGTATGATCTGAACAGCTTCTGAACACTGGAAAACTACAATTTTTACAATCCTGGAATCAACTGTGAGATTTAATTTTCTGAAGCATCAGTGGAAGAATAAAACCAGGTATAAGTTAATAATTAAAATTAAAGCCCCATATGAAAGGGCAGAAGTGCTAAACTGAATCAAAACTAAGCTAAACTGGTTTTGAAGGGAAGAAAGGGGCTATGGGTAGGGAAGAAAATCTAAAGCAAATGACTGATTTTGGTAATTCAGCATATGAAATGGGACCAAGGAACCAGTTAGAACAACACAGGTTGGGAATCATCTAATTCTGACAGCAGATGCAGAATTATTTTCTTAACGGAATCCTTCCTTACTGTGGAAATATATCTTTAGCCAGCAATAGAAAAATGACAGAAATGTCTTGATTCCAAAACTATGTACAGACTAACTTTTAAAGTCATGAAACACATGAAGTCTGCTGTCAGCAACAAATATGCAATAGTGACACCTTGACAGGTTGAAAGCAGAACATCAGAAGTGTTGCAGAAGAACTAGGAGACCCTGGCTGCAGAAACAAAACAAACAAAACCACAAAGAAAACACGCCCACCCCCCTCCCCCAAAACTCAAACAAAAAACCTCACCAAAAAATCCACCAAAAAGAAGGGAATAAAAAAAACAAACAAAGCTCTCAACCAGCCCCCCCAGCTCCAAAACCCACACCACAATTAAACAAATCAAATAAATAAATTTTGAACCAAGGCTGAGAACTACATTCTGTACCTGGTATTAACTTTTTTACTATCATTTTGAGAAGATTATCAGTAATAAATGGCAGGATCATATGTCGCTATACAATTAATAACCACATTTTTGCAATCTCTGCTTTTCTCCTCTATGATTCCTTCCCTTCTGTTCTTTTACATATTTTCTGTTGTTCCAAGTATTTCCTTCAAAGATCTTCCAAGGTGCTGCCCTAAGTTTGTCTTAGATCCCATAATACCTACAAACACTCCAGCTTCCCAAAGTGTGTCCTGGGGACAGGACATGGGGACAACTTCTAGTGACATGGGTGTACAAAGTTACAGTACTGTACAGTAAAAGCCCAAAAACTTCTATGAGATTTCTAATCATACCCTTTATTCTCTTTCTGTTCTAAAGCAGCATTTCAAAACAGAGCAATATACACTGCACTTATTTTTGTAGGACTTTGAACTGAAGGAGTGAGTTTGGTGCATACAACTACAGCTGAATTGTGCAGCAGTTATCAAATTTTGAACTTTCCTCCCAAATGTTATGCTTTTATTAACATGAACCAATGGGTTTTTCTCCCCCCTCTTATTTCCTCAACATTTACTAATAAGTTCCTAAGCACTACTACAAATAATGGATACCCTAACATATGAAGATTTTGGTATGAAATTTTCCTGTGTAAAAAGCCAACACTGCTTTCTACATCAACTAGAATCTGGTTCTAACTTTATTTTATTATTGTCTTTCTTATACAGCAAATGGTGCTGAACACTTTCTGTAAGCTTTTAACTGATATCATCCAGGATGTTAGATTTTTTTTTAATTTAATAGTGAAACAAGTGAACATAAAGTTATTTTAGCACAGATAATTCATCCAATCTGTTCCAAAATTACTTTAATAAAATAAAAATAAAAATTAAAGCAGCACTGAAAAAAAATTTCCCAAAAAATGTTTCTCGGAAGATACATAATCATTATCATAAAGCTTAAAACCAGTTTTTCAAATAGCTTAAAACTTTGTCTGAAAGAACTGCAGTGTGACATCCTCTTTTAAAAATGCACTTGAATGTCTGTACTAATAAAGCCAAACATCATAAAACTAAGAGCACTATTAATCAGTTAGCAAAACAAGATAATCAAAGGACTGACCAGTTCTCCAGATCCACTGAGACAAAGCTTGCCCTAGTGGGAGATTACATGACAAGCCATCTCATTACAAACACAGCTATGTTACTATAGCCTAACGACTGCCTGGTCACCTGTATGGAACATTTTCTGACCTCTGCCTGTTTGCCATGACTCATGTTGTTGTCAAGCTAAGAGGTAAAAAGCAAAACTACAGCAGTGAAGCCCTTCAGTGCTGTGTCACTCCTGATGCAAACACAGCTCACTGCCTTCTCCTCTTTAGGGCCTCTCACATCAGCATCACAAACACCAGAGCCCAGATGCAAAACACTGTTTCTGATTTCTATACGGTTCCCCACTTCTCACTGAAATGAGAAGAACCTGGTGTCTAAAGGTGAATCAAAAACACAGCACATGCACAGCTTACAGAAAGGCAGGTGGGAGTTTATGAACTAAGGAGGTAACTGATAAAAGCATCTGCCTACGGAGTTTATAGTGAGGAAAAGTATCAAGAAGCAAAGCAGTTTCATTGCCACAGGCAGACACAGCTGCACTGACTTGTTCAGTTCTAGAAGTAATTCAGAGGAACAGTGAAATAGCCCCCTGCCCCCATCCCCTGAATGTATCTCACAATTTATATAAATGCTCAGGTAGCAAGGTGAAAATCCGCTTGCTTTGTAACAGCTATCAGCCACTTTCCTAATTCCCTTGATATGCTTGTTTTGTTTCAGTTTTCGAGCCAATTTCATTAATAACTTAAGCTCTAAGTATTACCACTTTGCTTGCCTTCTCCTTTTGTATTTACAGAGTTAACAACCATGACTCACATGCATATTAAAACAGTGCTCTCTTCCCGAGTTACTGGCCAGAATGCTAAATTGCTTGTGGTGTTGTTCATAACTTCAACATCAACAGAAGGTATTAACAAGTTTACCATCACCCTCATCATTATTTTTTTCAGAATTAGCGACACAATTAGAACACTATGCTAATTTTATTCTATTGCAAGTCCTCAAGGGAAGTTATAAAATGCAGAAATCTTGTTTGTCTGGACTTGAGTTCCTAAGGAGGAAAACCTAAAATGCAGCCTGAGATAGTTATCAAGGGAAACATACACACAGGCACTTTCATTAATAAAGGCTCCTGTTCTTTCTGTCTTGAGCAGGAGTCACAATGCCATAAATCAATCAATTGTAATCAATTTAATGCAAAGGGGAGCTCCAAAAATCCCAGTCTAGTACCTTTAAGATATGTAGCAAATAATAAAAGAATGCTACCTTCCCTTCCCCAGCAGATATTCAGTGCATCTTACCAAGACTTTAAAACAAAAAGTATTGCAAATTGTGGATTTGTGTTTGTTTGTTTGAAATGGTTCTTTTTTTTTTTTTCTTTAATAATCATTATTTTGTTTAATTCTGGTACATGATGTTTAGTCTCCTTAGTTAGTGGAACAGGAGTGAAAAGTCTCCAAATGAGAGTCAAATGAACGAACAGATAAATGACTATGACATGGTATTTATATAAACTATCAAACAATGAGTGTCTTCACCAGGTAACTAGCAAATTCTTCCCATTTACTTCAGCTACTGCCTTAGAAGCAACAACAGAAAAAAACCTCAAACACAACAATATACTGAAATGAAAAAGTTTACTCATCATTATAGTATTTACTTCAATCAAGGTTTACAATAAGTATTTGTTTCACAGGAGAGGGAAAAGTAATGAACGAAGCAGATTAAAAAGAACACAGTTAACTAGACAGCGACTCATCAACAATACAAGTAACTCTGCATTAAGTAACATCATCTATTCCTAGTTTGCTTGCCATCAAGCATCCAAACCTAAACCCAAGGAGCTGAGTGTTGCTCCTGAGCAATGTATTTCTGGAGAAGGATTGCCATGAAGAGTTGCTGTCTCTACAGACTGAAAAAATCCCTGCATCCCATCAGTAAGCACCTTCTTTTTCTTTTTTTCTTAGACCCTTAATTAAAAAGGAAACAGTATTTCAGCAGTTAGATCTTCAGAAGAGTTCTAAAATTAATTAGGTCAGGCAGTACGATTTGAGGTGTAATTTTTTTTCACCACCCCCACAGACAGCAGAACTAAGTGGAAAGAGTGACTAAGGTAGCACAAGGACCATGCCATAGATTTATATGATTAAGGAAAAAACGATTATTAAATACATCAAGTAAAAAAAAAAAATAAATTCAAAAAAATCACAGAATATTCCCATGAGAAAAACAATAGTAACTGAATTTCAGTTACTTACTACTGCAATCTTTCTATGGATGTTTTCCCTGTATTTTTGATTTCAGTAAGGTACTCATTAATATTAACATTGGTTCGTTAGGGTCTTAACAAAGAAAAGCTTCAGAAAAAAGGAAAGCTGTATCTTAGAAAAACTGAGTTCATGCTGCTCAGCAAATGACCAAATGACTTACTGAAGCACAATCTAAAGCTTAATTTTAACTAGGTCCTATATAATAAATACATAGCACAGAAATAAATCTGCAATTTTCTTGAACAGATACTTTATTACTGGCAGCACTCTGTGTATCACATACAGTAACTTAGCCTTTATACCAAACATAGAAAAGATGCAGTAGTAGTTTTCCCCAAGAAGAAATCTGTTAAGTCCCATACTTTGGGAGAGGAAGGCAGTCAGCTAGAGACTTGCCTTTTGACACTTCAAATATACTGAGCCAAATTATGAAACCTTTGTTCATACTTATGAAGCCCTTCATGAATAATCTGGTATTAGTCTGAGCAAGTACTTATCAACATGATTAAGAGGAAAACCACTGGACTCATCACAATTAACGGCCAGGTAAAGGTACCCTTGGGTAAGATAAAGAAAAATACTTAAGGGCCAGATCTAATGCAATTTTTACTAAAATATGTAAAGATTTATTTGAATATTTGTTTAATGTATTTTTTCCCAAAACGTTTTTACATGAAGTTTTTTACATTCCCCTAGACTTGTGAAACGTGCTTGGATGATACATGACATCAAGAGGGAATGCCTTGTAGACTGAATAAATGGAAAGAACACATTTTTGGTTATAATTTCAGCTACATCCTTCATCTTCATTACTTTGCTGAGGAAAATTTATAGGAAAGCTTTTTACCATCTCTGTCTAATCTGAGATGCGGGTACTGTGGCTCCCAAATAGAAGCTTAAATACTGCTTAACTACCAGGAATAACTCCTCCTACTGATAATCTGTGTAAAATCAGAGGCAAGTAGGTTTCCATGAGAAAAAGAGCTCTAGGGTAAACTACACATTTCCTGCTAACTGCATGTGAAACACATGGCATTGGTTCAGGCTGCTGGTCTGCAGTGGTAGCAGGGTGCTGGCTAAATAACGAGAAAGTAACTGTAGATCAAAGATGCAAAACTTGGTGTTTCTTGAGCCAAGTTTTTTTCTGGAAGGAGCTTGGTTTGCTTGCCTTGCGCACCCCACTGTCAGTACACCCAGTTTAGCTGCCCTATGGACTACAGATGATGATTGTTCAAATGCACTATCTGTATGGCAGTCACATGCCCCACTAACTGTGAACTCACACTGACAAGACCGGGAGGAGGATAACACTGCTTAGCTGAGTCAGACTCTGGAGTCTGAGGCTGGCAGTACAATTAAGAAGTATCTTTCAGAAATCTCAATTGTGCTTTCACTATTCATCCACTACGCAGAAACCAGTTCTGTTAACAGCATTTGACTAAAAATGCTGGAACAGGAGGAAAACGATGCTTTGCCTTCCTTCTTGTTATGTCTGACTTCTACTCAGTTGTAAATACCTGTCCTTCTGTTTTCATGTAATTAAAACAGTGACAGTGGGAAGGTCAAAAAGCAAGTACGTAGATTAAAAAGATCCAAGGTGGTAATGCAAGGAAAAAAACAGGGTGGTGACAGAAAGAATTAGCATTTATTTACTACAAATTGACTACGACCACTCCTGCAATTTCCAAAATTAGGATTAATTTGTTACAGCTTCTCAGAGCAGAAGACATATTTACTAGCCCTAAAAGAAAAATTAAAGAAAAGGCAGTCAGTGAAAGCAGAATTAGCAGCTTAAATTGTGTTTAAGTTTCCTTGTGTTTAGAAACTGCTAGTATAATCAGCAGCCTATTAAAAAATGCTCTAAAATTGTGCCAGACGTTTTTTAACAAGGAGTAGGTTTTGGTTTTAAGTGTTTAAAAAAACTGATGCCCAAAGAGGCAGCAGTAGTTTTGTCACATTAAAAGAAATTTACTGGATTTCACCTTAAACTGTATTTGTTGAAGCTAGATTCTCTTTTTCCTGCTTGTTACATAGCTAATGCTAGAATAAAAAGTTTTGAAGGCAATTTCTTTGTAACTTTCCTTGCTTTCATGTTAAATGGTAGTTAAATCACTGCTGTTTCAGAACCACAATACAGAATTTGACTTCATAAAAGGAACTTTCCCACCATTAAAGAAAATGAACATACAAAAGCAGAACAAAACTCCTGACAATGTATAAAATTCACATTCAGAAACCAGTGAAGGGAGAAAAACTTCTTGACAGGCAACAGTTCACACTTTTAATCTCAAAATAAAGATGAACACATACCTTTTTTTTTACCAGAAAAAATACATTCCATCTTGATTTTGCTGGTAAGTGAATAGTATCAACCTCTGTAAATCTTCAACAAACAAATCAGATCAGCAAGAAATGAGACCTGATAGCAAAACTTCAATTGCTTACTTCAGCTTCAGGTCGATCACTTAATTTAGCTCGGGGAAGTAATCTATTTCTTGTTTTAATCAGTGGAAGGCATGTTCAATTAACTGCATGAACTTATAAGCCAGTATAAACATTATTAAACATTACCTCCAACAGGATCTGGTCTGGACTTAGTTACATTTTCTAGAATGTTCTATTGTTGCATGTGAGGTCTGAGGTCAAACCCAGAAAATCAGCCAAGCAATACTTAATTAAGGTGGGGGAGGGGAGGAAGGGGAGGAGATTTGAAAGAGAGTTAAGCATAAGATAGTGATAAATCATCTTTACACCCCCCTGACAGTTGATGCTTTTAGCTTCAGGCACCACTCCAAGTTAAGCTAGAACATCCTCCATGCTGACCTAACTTTCAGCAGCAGCCAGTGGATCTGGCAGACACTGCTCTGCTTTCTCTACTTCACCAAAGCCCATGGTAGTCAAATCACATCTCTATACATGAATACTGCAGGGGAATGGAGGTAAGTGTGGGCATTCACCCAGGATGAGGTTGGGCATAAATAACATGTATCCAAAACCACTGCAGTCCATTTACTGAACCAGCTCTCAAGACTGTAGATCATGTACTTCTGTATGCATTTGCAGCTGCTCAAGGCACTGAGCCACAAATGTGAATCCAGAATTCAGTTCCGCAGTCATACAGGTTTTGAAGCAACACCAAACTAGCAATGACTAATACTTTGGTAAAATGATGTCATAAAAGAAGGAAACAGTTTTGTTTAATTCAGAGGTCAGAAAAGGGAAGAAAAAACAGGCAATTGCCATACTCAAGTACGTTTAGTTTGCTTGAAGTTTCCTATCTTTGAATTAACTAACATGAATGTTAATTTAAATGTTGTGGGATACCACCCAACATCCACATTTAGGCTCTTAGCTATGCTGCTTGAGGTAAAACTCATTTTCAGGGCCATATAAGCCAGTGAAAATGACAGGACTGAAGAAAGGATCCCTACAGCCCACTGCAGCTCACAAGGCGTGTGAGAGAACTTAGCTCAGAGACTCTGTAGTTCATGGTGATCCAGGGCAGCACATGCTGACCATGCTACTGCTGCTCTCCATTTACGAATCTGTGTTGCAAACTGGATGGGTTCATCCTGGGACTGCACAGGACAAGACTGCTATTGCAAATAGGGCAAAGGGCAGGGAGTCTGGGGCACTGGACAGAATCACAGTTAATGATACTGGAAAGGAGGGAGGAAAGCTCTGCCTTTGAAGAGCCTCCCCACAACAGCTCTGAACACTTTTCCATCACTGGTCTTCATTTTAAGGTCTAGTTATTAGTATTTTAGACATAATCACTGGTCTCTATTGAGTACAGGTCTTCACATAGCAAGATGCTGTAAGACAAAAGACATTAGAGACTAACACTCAGAATGGCAAGATTCCCATGGAACAGAAGAATTATTTGAAGGGACATGAGCCTTTTCCTTATTCTATAATTGGCTGTGCTGAGGAAAAAAAAATTCTATGAAGTGCAGAGAACAATACTTAGCTCACTTACTGATTTTATTTACAAATGGTAACTATGACGGCACCTGTAATGTACCGTAACAGTGGCAATTCTTCTATCATGTTCTTCTACCGAATACAATTACACAAAATCTGAGAACACTCAAAGTGAAAGGGAAAAAAAACAAACCCACAAACCTTAACACAAGGAGATAGATCTAATTGCCAAATCTAAATAAAAAAAACAAGAGCTGTCTAAGGAAATACCTTACTTGATACCCTGTTGAGAAAGAACTGTGTCGTGTTCAAAGATTAATGACTTAATGAGAACATCTCAACACTGGAAAAGCATTACTAAACCAACTCTTCAGGGACTAATCCTTTCTATACAAAGTAACATCTTGGTAACTCAGCCTACATATCAACTACATTGCTCCCTTCACCCATATCTCTACCAACCCCTCTTACCAAGGTATATTTATTTAAATTTCCTCTTATTGTAGTAACTTCATATGAGAAGTCCAATTTTCATCCAAAGATGAAAGAATTCATAAAATCCAATTCTTGTGTAGTTTAGACTAGTAATGAAGGACACAATGAAAAATTGCATTAAAATCTAGGAAAGCCAGAATTTTATTGCATTTTATCTTGGCAAGGATTCTGTCTGTTTCAGTACAACCAGACATTTAAAACACCTGCCTGGGATGCATTCATAAAAAGTTGCTTTCTACTGCATATCCTAGCCAGTAAATGATAGATCAAAAAAGACCTGCTGGATCACAGAAATTCATCCAAGTGTGCCTTAAGAAAGTAACTCTGAACAGTACTGACTTCAAGGCAGAAAAGCTAAAAACATTACTGTTGCAGGTTCCTTATTTGTCAGATAGGCAAAACACTACCCACATTGCTGATTCATATGGTACCATCAGACAGCAGTGCGCAGGAAGCTCTACAGGAAGACCACAAAAGCTGACGAGTGTCCAAAAAGGAACAGATACGCAGAAACATACCAATAAGAACATACACACCCCACTGGAATCAGGAAACGACAAAGCTAGTAGTGACCAAGCTATAGCTCCTACCAAGCATTAAGCCTCAAAAATCTATTTCTTGAAAAGGTACACTTATTTTCTGAAAAAAATGAGATGAGGAAAATTTGAGTATTTTTTTACAGCAGGGAGTTGCTATTTGAAACATTTTGCAATGCAGTGAATGAGTACACCACTATAACAACGGCAGCCAGTCCAAGTCACTGCTTATCACACAAGAAGGACATGAGCCACAAGGCTTTACTGTCATGTCTCTGATTAGGATGGTTTTAGCTATAAAAACTTTCCCAGAAAAATAACTTTTTTTTTTTTAAAAAAAGACTTTCCATAATTTCTTTTCCCTAACAGAAGTAACTAGAATATCCCAGAGGTGAAATTAAAAACTCAGCTTGGAAAAATGCTGATTGGTGTTTAGAGTTTTTTCATAGAACAGGATCTTCAAGCAATAAATGAACTATACACAACATCGTATCATTACAAAAATTCTGAAAGAGCTTCTAAAACTTAACAAGCATGCAAGAATAGACACATTCCCTCTAAATCACAAAAGGGTCCTTAGAACCTTCCTCACCATACTTTAAATACCACCTGCATGGCCTGTGTTCTTTCACTAATGCTTCGTTTATCTCAGTGTGCAGGCTCCTCTGCAGCCTCTGAGAAGTGTCCATTCATGTATTCCTCAATCTTTCCATACACAGTCTTAAACATCTTCCCTTATGAGCAATTTGAATCAGACACAAGTAATTCCAACTTTCTTTAATAAAAATCCATTTCATACTGCATACATAGCAGCAGATACATGTATGATACATATTTTCATGTCTTTTAGTTGTGTCTGGATTCAATACCAACAGCTCCTCCATGGGTCATTACCAAAGCGCCACTTCCTTTTCCCAATTTCTTCCCCAAATTCCTACTGCACAGCTAAATTAAAATATCAATGAACTGTTTCTGGAAAGTGCCACCACATTTCATTTTCTCCTGTGATTTTCTCCTTCTTTTATTTGTAGACTACTGTACAGCAGAATTTACAGTATCTGTTATGTTTTTGAACTGTTTTCAATGGCTTCATTTCCAGTCCTTCATCACTACTCTTTCAACTTTTCAAAGGTCCAGGCAGTATTTAAGAGCAACAGAGAAAGTAAAAGAAATAAAAAGCAGAAAAAATAACTAAATAAAATTCATAAAGTTCTAAGGTTATATTTCAGTTTTAAAAAGAAATCCTTTTTCAATCCAGACTTTGAATAAAAGCAGCTTTAAAAAAAAAAGCATAGGGTCAAAGGAATAATAAAAACATACATTAAAAATGTTTCAAAAATATTCTGTGCCAGAAATCAGTTTTACCATTCCTTGGGTTTATGACTGAAGGTAAAACCAGTTAGTACACTGTATCTACAAACTGGCTTAGAAGATTAACAACTAAACAGCCAAATTTTAACTCTGGCTAGTAGGTCATATTAAGAAAAATGGTAAGTCATCATCAGAAGCAACCTTAACTACTACTTTAATTGCAACAGCTTTTCCACAGTATCATCTCAAACTCATATGTACGACAGGACTAATGAAGAGACACGTGCAAGTTAGAGAAATGTTAGGAAGCAGCTCTTCACAGTTACCAACCCTACAACCCAATATTCAGCTTTTTTTGTCATGTTTAAAACTGTCCACAGGAGTGACTTGCACATAATAAATTACTTTCTTACCTTACCAGTAACTTTGGTCCACCATAGCAATCTAAACACTAAATAATCTAAAGGGAAGAACTCTACACTTTCTTGACAAAGATGAAGCACACTTGTGATTGTCTGTTTGTTACGTAACTGTTAGGAAAAAATTAAAATGTAACATGACTAATGTCATGCTTTGATTTTCCTCTGCCAACCTACTCTTCCAGAAGCAAAACCCTGGATTCTTGCCTCATTTCTCACCTGTATGCAATCACCCGAAGTGAACACAAGGTCTAAGAGTGGGGCTACAGGGGCCCATAGCCTGAAATAGGCAGGCATGCCATTGGACTGATGAAGTACAAGTATGTAATCACCTCTTCATGGACAGACTTTAAGCCTAATTTAACCAGGGAGAAGAAAAGAGCAAAATAATCTTTCAGAAAAAGCAGAGGTCAACGGAATGATGTGAATACCTCTACTGGGCGATACATCAAACAATACAAAACAATTATACTTCAGAAACAAAAAAAGGGGGTTGGAGGGAGGAAGGAGGGAAGGATGGGTGGTGCTTTGGTTTTTTTGTGGATTTTTTTAACTACTCTTGTCAAGCCAAGGCTGAATTTTATTGTAAGACAAAACCTGCTTGCATCTCAGACACTGTAATTTTTACCATATATGAAGAGCACACTGAACAAGGGACTGACAAAATCTGGAGAAAAATATTGTCTATTTCATCTGAAGAACTATTGATTAAACGCAATAAACCTTATTTCAAGCATCTTGCGTGTTACTAGGAATTACAATGAAGAAACAAATAACTTTTAGTAATTCTACATAGTAAAACTAGAACACAACAGGATCTGAATTCCCAAAAAAAAGGAGAAGGAAATATTTTTACAAATTTTCAAAGGAAAATATCATCAAAATACTTCAATCTGAAATTAATTTAGAAGTAAGTATTAAACAAGCTTAGCCTATCTCCTGTAGAAATGAACTAAGTAATCAGGAAACTATTACTTTTAAATACTTCGTTCTTGAAAATATCTATATATAATTATGTTTATCCATTATTTTTGTAAAACTGTATTGTATAAATACTTGTTCTTTATATAATCCTGTTAATCATGAAGAAAATCAGAACCATTCCAAGAGTACACAATCTCACTACCTTAAAACATATGCCGAACTCCTATTACACATAAAAGTTGCAAATTTCACATATTCACTGCAAGAGAACACACTCATGTGAACATTTCCTTTCAGACACATAATATGCTCTGCAAGCAAAATAATTAAATGACAAACATATCTAAACTAAAATAGTCAGAAAGGAAGGAGTAAAAATGCTAGAAACATACTTTGCATTTATGGCCCTTTTTCCAGTGCGTAAGTGATCACAAAATCTACAAGAACCTGCTAGCATTATTATCACCCATTAGTTGTCCACTCTAGCAACAACTCTAAAACAGAAATGTAAAGATAAAACATGGCCATCATTTTTGCATATGACTTACTACATCTCATTAGCAAAAGGCAGTTAATCACTTAAAATGTATTTAGAAGAGCTTAATGTAAAATGAAATATTAAAAAAGGAAGGAAGAAATCGTTTTGCTCTGCAAAAAGAGGAGCTAAAATTCAGTTTCAAATTTATTTTGAACTGCAAGCTGACAATTTCCTCATTTCATATCAGTAAAATTAACTGCTATTTTACTAGAGAAGGGAAGAGTTTTCATTTACATATTTTTTTATTTTAAATAAAGTATTCAAAACTCTTCATGGGAGCATTCAGCCCTGTTTCTCCAGCTTACTTCTCATATACCATCATACTCCCCACACATTTGGAAAACAGCTGGAACTTGAGTTTCTGTTGCAATGAAGTATGAAACACTTAAGCAAAACACAACATGATGGAACAAGTAATTTAGTACTCCATTAGAGCAATAGGGATAAATTCAAGAGACCTCTGCTCTAAACAGAGAGCAAGCAAATGCGTGACTAGGAGAACAGAATGCCAACCGCTACATATATGGGGGGGCTTTTTATTTGTTTTAATTCTACTCAAATATAAAGAAGGAGAACAGCAGAAAATAGGACAAAATGGTAGGCCACAGGTAAGTACATAAAGATGTGCTGAGGTCAAATAAATACATGTGACTGAGGAGGTGCCAGAAAGAAAGGCATGGAATCAGAAGAGCAAATGACTGACAAGAGACTGGTAAAAAGATGAGTAAGACAGCTGAGGAGAGGCTGCTATCCATTTAGGATTGTCCAAGTCCTCACAAAGGACTCTTTATGAAGCACTCAGAAGAAACTGCTCATGACCTTATTGGAATCCCTAAAGCTCACAGATCAGTGTCCCCATGGGAGGAAACAAAGCTATCAGGGAGATCGGCTTTCCCTCATATTACAGCTTCCGGGGGAAAAAAAACAAGCTATCCTCAGTTCCTCTGAATACATGTAGTTAAAGGACTGTATTTCAAATTGTCTATACACTCTCACATGTCATCTGACTGCAGCTACCTATTTCTTGCTGAAATAATGCCTATTGAGCTTCCTGGTATTAGAAGCATTTAACGCTTCTGCAAGCCTTGCTATTTATTGGGTAATTTTACTTTGATATTGAGTGCTTGGAGAAACACCTCAGAGAACTTAAATACTAACCAAGCACTACAGATTGTTAAATACTAACCAAGAACCATACAGGTTTCTCCATCTGCTTTAAGAGCCATTTGATTATGGCCACTCTAAAGTGGTAAGCATTTTATGTCACTGTCCCAAGAACTTAATTCTTGCTTTTTTTGTTAAATAAAACAACCCTCCAGACTGAGAGACCTACACTCCTGGTTTGCACACTACTGCCCTAGATTCAATCCTTTGCACTGTTTTGGGTGAGGTGTCTGCAGTAGGCCCTTTCCTCCAAATCGTTCAACATCATATTTCACCAAGAGAACCAAACCACTTAACATCCCTAACTGTTAAACCAAGACAAACACTTATGCAATCTGATTCCATTCCTGCTCCTATTGTCCCATCTCTGCCTGTAATTTTATTAGCCTTCTCCAGTGGATCTGTCTGACAGAATAAACCAAGCTAACAAAGCAATTATGGATCTGAAGATAATGCCAGTAAGATTTTGAACTTTGAAAGCATTTCTGATATCTGCTCATTTTGACTGCAAAACATTTCCCAAAGGAAACAGGCACAAATACAGACAAAAAATAATCAGAAAACATTCATAGAAACTTAATAGCAAATGTCTACCACTAAACTTAGTTTTATGTTTCCAGCTTCTTGAACAACTTTCCTGTAGCCTGTTCTTAAACGCTACAGTTACTCACATTAGCTTTATTGTTATGAATATTTAAGAAGTCTCAAAGGAAATGATAAGAATGGGATTCAAGTAGTTTCCTGCCTGTTAATCTTCATGGAGTGACACTGATACTGATACTTTCTGATACTGTCTGCTGGAAGAGAGTGGCAACTTGTCTTTTGAAATTTACACTAAAATGGAATAGTATAGGACAACAGTGGCATTTAGTGTTTAGTACAGTACTAGATTCATTTGTCTAAAAAGACAAACTGCAAAAAAGAATAAGCCCGCACTTTGTTTTCTAAAAACTAAGTATTTGAATACCTGTGGCTGCATAAGGAAGTTTGTATAAACAAAATTTCACAAAAGACAGGCAGTTTTCAGAATTGTTTCTGAACATTTCTTTAAAAACTAACTTTCCCTCATTTCATTAAATACTTATTACCCTAAAATTCAGAAGTCATACAACAACTTCATAACTTCTAGTAAAAGAAATAATGGAAGCACAGTAAAATTTACCTAAAAGGAAACTGAAAAAGTCTATAAGCAACCATTTCCTATGACAGACAAATTACTAAGAGATCACACTCACCCATTACATTGAACATCAGAAGAGCTCACATTCTGAAGTTAAAACACAAAAAAATAAATGTCTTTCATCATATAATTCTCTACCATCATATAATTCTCTACCATCACTTCTGAGATACTAGCTTCTAAACACAGTTACATTTCTCAATTGGCTTTCACTACTCTGATAATGAATCCTTCAAAACAGTCTAGGTTATTATAATATAGGACAATGCATCTCACTGTCTGCCTCTTTAGTTACATTGGTGACTATGAAGCCAAACTCAATCCCACAGGAACTGACTTGCCAAATTTACAATTTGCCTCCTGCTATGTTGATTATACTAAAATAACCCAATGTAAATGTTTTGATGTTGTACACCACACGAAAGAACACCGCTGCCTACTTAACTGACTACTAGGGCACAGGGCACTGTAGGCACTTCAAATTTCAGCAGCAGTCAGAGATTCAAAATACTCCAATTTTAAAAAAATCACAGTTAAAGGTTTGAAAATTGGTACTGTAAGAGAAAACCATTTATACTGTAGCCCTAAAGTCTACTGCAGAATATGAAGAATTTGACCCAAAAAAGGGATAATTTTTCTTTAGGCTCAACCACATCAATTCTAGCTTGACCTGCAATTTTCTAAACTACAGTGTAAAACAGCTACTGTGCTAAAAATACGCTGTTACACAAACTTCGAGATATTCTCTTCAGAGATAGGACTTCCTGATAGGAGTTTCAAATTAATAGGAAGTGTCCTTCCTGTGTTTTCTAGATTGCCAGACTAATGAGTTTGTTTTCAACAGCCTGTAAAAAAACGAAGGAGCAGATTTATCTGTTGACTAGTGCTCAGTGCTTTGAAGTGAAGTGACCTTGTATACAAAGCCAGTGTTGTAGACCACAATCATGCCTATTTAGGCACAATGCTGTAGCATGTTTGGTTTTTCCTGTATTCCTGATGGAATTGTAAAGGAATTGCCTTGAGAGACAGGTAATTGGTAACTTTTATTTTACTCTGCCCTATTAGAAACTGATGGGAATCCTTGCAAAGTAGCTGAGTACAGACTCCTACTCTCAGTGAAGTAATTTCCATGTAGAGAAAGTGAAGAGTTCTGGCCATGTCTATACAGCTATGGCTGTATAGAAACCTACCTGAATCACTCAGCCATATAAGAACACTATGAAAACTCAGCACACCTGAAAAATAACTACAGAACACATACTCTGTACCATAATACAAGGAAAAAATAATCCTAATCTATCATTAGCATTTTCAGATATTAAGGCAAAGTGGCAGTCAACACCAATTTTGAACAAAAGATCTGCTTTAGGATCGACTAACTTTTCAGGGCAGTATGTTTTATGCTTTCCACACAGCAAAAACATGGAACCAAAAGGCTGAAATGCAAATGAAATTACAGCTTTAAAACTAACTAGACATTTGATTGATTTACAGAGGGTGAAGGAGCTCCAGTACACAGCTAGACTAGGAAAGTTAACAGTCAAGAATCTTACCAATTACAAATTTTTCAATCTTTTTCATGTGCACAAAAAAATCCACCCACCATTAAAGAAGGTTAACAATATTGATTCTGACAGATGGGATCCTCCTGACTTCCTACTGCATGAAGTCATGCTCTTGCAAGACTCTTGTTATTGCAACATCACATCACCAACAAAGTGATCATCTGCAATGACTTCAGCAAATTCAAATGAAAAAACAACTCATCGTTAACCTGGTAATAAGCTTTATCTTTCCTACTTCTAAGTTAGCTGACTTAAAATACATACAACAGTTTAATAATTAAACTTCATATGTTCAGAAAAAAAAAAATTCTAATATTAATCCAAGTACCTCATTTTCTCTTTCCCAGTTAATGGAGGATTTTTTTTTTTATTGTAAATGTTGCTGCTCTTTGGTATTTTATCTTAATGAAAAAAAAATAGAAAAAAATAACTTTTGAGTAATTTATCAAAGGAAGTATTACTTTCATCCAGGACTACTAGATAATCATTTCTAATCATAGATAAATAGTCTTTCACAAGATGGAAACAAAGGTGAGCCATCCACTTTGTCACAGATCTTAAATTCTACTTTCAACAAAGTTGCTGATAATGGACCAATGGTTAAAATAAAAACAAGTTCTCAGGGAACTGTTACCAAACAGTGCCTGCTTGAGCAGTGAGGTTGGACTAGATGATCCACTGTAGTCCCTTCCAATTTGACCCATTCTATGACTCTGTGATATTGGGAGAGACAGACATGTAATTCTGTGGCTTACTACATATATTAAGTAAATACTAAGCATTTGATTCCTAGTCACAGAATGAGACCAACTATTATAGCTACTGTACTATTAAAATCTGAATATTAAAAAAAAAAAAACTAAAAAATTTAAGGTAATCAGTGATGACCCTAAGAAACATTTTAAATGTATTTTTTTCCTTTTAAACTGCAGTAATAACATCAATCTCAAGACTCTGACTGTTTCAAGGTCTTGTGTAGAAAATTTTAATTTAACAATCTATTCACACAAAAACAGATATTCTCACCTATTTTTCTAATAATTTGAATTTTTTCCACTTGTAATGCAATAGCAATCCTTAAGCAGTGAAGTTTTGCTACACATCACTAGAATGGTTTAACTGTGCTCTAACCAGAGCACAGCCTTATAGGAAAGGACTGAAGAGTTACTGAAGTTGAATGGCAGCCTGCCATCAAACCTCTGTTCTGTCACAATTCCCCTCAGGCATCTTATGAGAGGTCTCTTGTTTAAAAGCAGATTTGTGTTGTGAAAGTAGAAAGAAAGGCAGGGTAGGAAATGCCAGGAAACGCCCTTCTGAGCTGTTAGTATCGTTTCTGTGATGCGTCTTTTTTTTGGAGACCTTCAGTATATTTCCGAAAATAAAAAAGAGGAAAAACTTCAGCTACAGAAATAAACAAAAATCTCACCTTGTTATTTTCACACTTGTATGGGATTTTGAGGGTATCCATGGCCTTGATCATGGCCTGCATTGCTGTAAATATATTCTGGTACACCAGTTTTGTAAAGCCCCTTTTGTCTTCATCAGAGTAACCTGATCCATGAATGATTCTCATCTGCTTGATAAATGTGCTTTTGCCACTCTCTCCTGTGCCTGCAAGACAAATAAGAAGGATATGCTTTAGCCAGGGGACACAAACATGACTTTTTTTTTCCCAATGCTGACAGCTTGCTTACTGCAGGGCTCAACAGTGTCAAGTGGTGCTTGGAAGGTAACTGCAAGGACCAATTCAGTGTCAAACAGTAGCATCACCAGGTACTGAGGAACAACTGAATTAAAATTTTGCATTTTGATTTAAAAACTAAACTAACGAGCAAAATGGCACTCCAAAATATCCACATTATATATGACTTCATATTTTAAAATCTTCTGTTCTTAAAGATGTAATTGTCCAAAACTCTAACTTCACGAGACATTTCATCACAAAAATTCAAAGAGGAAGAAAACTAATCCTCCTAGGCTACTTCTCAGGAAATTACAGTAAAGTAATCTGGTACTGCAAGCAACCAACACACTGCGTTTTGGGCTTTTTGTTTTGTTTTTTTTTTTTGCAGGAGTGTTGGCTTGTTCGGGTTTTTAGTTTTGTTGTATTTGTTAGTTTGGTTTTTTACTTTTTGTTTGAGGGGTGAGGTTGGGTTGGTTTTTTTTCGTTTTAAGCTAGTATTGGAACAATCAGAGGTCATCAAACTTCAACCTCAGAACCATACAAAATCACTGTTAATTAAAATTTGGTTCATACTTATTAATGAGCAGTCATTCCTTCCATTAAATTTTTTTTATGTCTTTTTATACTTTGTACTACAAAGTATAAAATTAGTTTATTGATGAAATACTACTTTTTGTCAGCTTAAGATCTGCTTGTTGGAAACTTCACAAAGGTTACAACACACAACATTTTTCCTTTGCTCCAATTCAACAAGCCCATTTGTGACTATAAAAGCTTATCTATATTATCCCTGTGTTTGCTTAAGAGGAGGACTTGAATCTGCACAGCTACGTAAGCCCTGTGTTCACCCAGCTACTCAGCTCTGCAGAAAACAAAATGCATTGCTCAGTGCTGTTTCAGACGTTCAGCCTAAGCTTTATTTTAATCATTTCTGTAAAGCTTTCATGCCTCGTACCATAATACTCATATGCAGGACAATGGCATCCTTAAAGGCCTCTTAGATAACATTTTAGGTGTTTTCTCAGAAAAGTATGTTTCACAGCAGTACAATTTATAGGACTAACCCTTAACTATTTCTGAGATAGCACACACTGTAAAATCTAAGCCTCTAAAAACTTCAGCCCTTACCACAAGCATAATTTTGAAACCATTACTCCCATTTCCTGCACACATATAATGAACTTCTAATGCAAGTTTTCTTTACACACACATTCCCAGAAAATCAAACATGATGTTACATACTACAGAATCAGCATGGTTTGGGTTACAAGGGACCTTAGTGATCATGAAATCATAACACCCCCTTGCCATAAGCAGGGACATCTTCCATTAGACCAGTTTCCTCAGAGCCCCATCTAACCTGGCCTTGAATACAGCCAGGGATAGGGCATCCACAGGTTCTCTGGGCAATCTGTGCCAGGGCCTCACCACACCTTCACATGTAAAGAATTTTTTCCAATATCTAATGTAAACCTGCCCTCTTTCAGTTTAAAGCCATTTCTCCTTGTCCAATCATGACATGCCCCCATAAAAGTCCCTCTCCAGCTTTCTTGTAAACTCCATTTATGTAAAGAAAGGCTGCTAGATCATCTCCCTAGAGATCAAGACACTGATGATACCAACTTGTGCTTTTTACAGCTTCATCCACTCATTACAGAACAAGTTAAAAATACATCATCGCAGTACATTGAAATGTTACCTATTCACCATAATAAAAACAAAAAACAACACCAGGTAACAGTTGAACAAGGCTAACCTGAACAGGACCCTTGAGTGGGCCTGTTTCATCTGGTGAGAAGAAAACCTGAAATTACATAGGAAAAAAATTTACACATTCTTCTGAGAGGATATGAAGGCCTCATGGACTCTGTTAGCCACTGCTTCCACCATCATCATTCCATGAATACCTCTAGCTGATAAAAGGTGAGAACAAAGGTGAAATGGCAGCCCAGTGGATCAGCATAATGGACCAATGGGGGAGTAAAATATACTGAGACCAATTTTCTGCTGGCTACCACTGCACATTTGAATTAGTCAAGTCAGTTCTCTGAAACCAGATGTATAGTATCTTCTCACCTCAGTGTACCTCAGTGAATGAATCTCAATCATAAGCAGAATACCATTACCAGACTCCCTCATCTTTTATAAAACATGACTTTCAACCTTCCCCTCTACCCCCTCCCAATCCTAATATAATTCCTTGTCTAGTACTTGGGAGAGAATTGAGTACTGTGACTGAATAAAATCCCATACTCCAGATTCAAACACACAGCTTGACTGTTAATCTGACTTTTAAACTTTTTCCCAAATAAAATCAATCTAATGAATGAAAAATAGTAACGGTCTTCTAAAAATAATAAACATCTGTAATAGTAATGGACTCCTGTTCAATCATGGCATAGAGGATTATCAGAATTTCTAAGAGCTTAGCGCCTTAAAAACTGAAAATTTCTGAAAACCTCTGGGTATTTTTTCTCAAAATGTTAATAGCAACAACTATTACTGCATCATCAAGAATTTTAAAACCAGAGAGCTGAAAGTACTTCTAGCAGTATTATATCCACAGGCAGAATCAGGACAGAAGTCAGGATGCTTAAATGCAGAGTAGATCCTTATGCATGCACGTGCACCCACATATATACATATCACATACAATTTACTGTATTGTTGCTATTTCTTCTGGTACTCATTCTGAAAAAAATCTACAGAATGCTGAAATAAAACATTCTTTGCTCTATGAAACTTACTGAAAAACTTTAAACATGGTTAGTTTTAAATAGATTACAATGCAGCTGCTTGCAGAGAGGTTTCAGAACTTGTGGTGACTGACAAAGATGATACAAGAGACTAATTTAAGACAACTGTAGAAGCCTAGAATGACCAGCCATTCTTTTGTATGGTTGTGCTATGCATACCTGTACTTGTCTTTGCATTTCTCTGCATTGCAACTTAAAAAAAAAAAAAAATAAATCTCAAGTATAGTATCTTCAGATAAAATACGGGACTTTTAAATAAAACAACAAAGATGCCATTCTCTAAGCAAAATTCACACTGGCATCTGTTAAAGAGAAACACTTCTAAACTACACTGGGGGTGTTTTTTTCCCAAGTTTGACCTACGAAAAGGCAAGGAAAACCCGCTATTATTCTGTTTGAATTTTTAAATTTTTAAATTAGATACAAGAAGACATTAACATGTAAGGAAGAAGGAGAAAGCCATTGAAATCCACTACCCCCTGTTAGTCGCTGTACACACACATTTACTAGGAACTGTCAAAACAACAGCATGTACATTTGCATAAAACTGCTTTCATGTTGGGGCTTGGATGCAGAAAGCAAGGCTAGAAGTACCTGGAGAGTGAAGATTCATGGGTCAGAGTGGAATCAACATCCTACAGAGATGAGCAGAACTGTACTATAACTACAGTTTCATCAAACATTTACTCAGATAAAGCAGTCGGTCGTACACTGGCTCACAGATTTACAGAAAAGGGGAGGAATCAATCTCATCAGATAGCAAGTAGCAGAGTAACTCCTAGGAGGAGTAAGAGCTAAAACATTAATAGAAAGGTGAAGAATGTGAATGAACATGTGATGAACATGTGAAGAAAAATACTTGATTTCACTTAAAGTTATATTTCACTTGGAAGAGGGTTTTATGTCCTCTATGCTACGAGTAATTCAGTGATACAGAAAACAAAAAAATATGGTTTGGTCTGTTGCTGTTCCAGCAGTGGAATGCAGCGGGATCACATTTCCGCTGAAACCAAGTATGGCTAAATGAAAACACAAAACAGTGTAGAATTCAGGCCTTGGACCAGCTTGTCTTTTTAGGTGACAAATTAGTTGAAAGGTATTATGGAATGCATGAGATCCTCCTGGGAGCAGAACCGAAGAAGCTAGTCTGTCCTACCATCTGGAACAGCAGCTTTCAGGCTCACAGTTGAAGGCTCATGTTGGTAGGGGTAAGTTGGTTGGTAAGACTCTAGTGAAACTCCCTGAGGTGGAGGGGAAGCTCTCCAGCTCTGGACAAGTTCTGGACAAGTTCTGGAGCGGAACTGGAGTATCTCTTCTCCATCAAAAGAAGGCAGCAAGGCTACTGAAATAAGGAGGCTCTCCCACACAAACAGGTCAGTCCGTCTGATGTGGTCATGCAAGACTATGTTCTCATCCTGACATCTTATGAAGAGATCCTTACCTCTACAACAGCCTTGACCATCACCTCTGTCAACAACTGCCACAACTGAGTTGATCTGCTTCAAGTTGGTACAGCTATTGCTCAGGCAGTTTCTAAGTGAAGACTCCCAGTACAGTGAACTTTTTTCCCTATTGCTTAAAAAGTATTATCTCTATAACACTGTATCACTTTATCATACCCTCTTGAAAGATACATAAGTACCAACCTACATCTCCAACCAATTTTTACTACTGTAAATTAGTAACTCAAACTGACCATTTTCATCTTGGTCATAAAAACACCAAAGAATTTAAGTGACAACTCATCCACAGACATGAAGAGAATTCCTGTAAGGAA
This sequence comes from Pseudopodoces humilis, assembly GCF_049639895.1. Taxonomy (NCBI): domain Eukaryota; kingdom Metazoa; phylum Chordata; class Aves; order Passeriformes; family Paridae; genus Pseudopodoces; species Pseudopodoces humilis. The sequence continues at coordinate 42,554,974 of NC_142203.1, read as the reverse complement.
GTACCAGTCCTGATAATGCATACAGCAGGCATATTTATATTTTTCATAATATGAACAGCAGTACCATTGTATCTTCCTTGTGTGATTATCAAACTCCTTAAATGACATTAACAGATTAAACCTCACAAGAGCTGCATGATGTTAGGAAGCATTTCAAAGACGTTTCATTTAGTGATACAGAGAAGCTTATGAAACAGTTAAGTACCTCAAATTTCAAGCAAAAAAAGCAAGAAAGAGGACTAAGGTGTCCTGGAATCTGTTCCTACATCAATAGCACCATGTTCTGCAGTTACATTAAAACCTGAAAGGAATAACTCCAAAAAGCCAAATTAGGTGAGAATCACAGTGATGGCTTTTTGAGATTAAACAGTGCACAAGTTTAAGAATGTCCTGGGGTGACTTTATGATACTGGTATCCCCAGTCGTCTGGTTTATGTTATATATTAAGTTCTGCACCTTTAAGACTGGCTCTGAGAGCAAGGGAGGGGGAAGAAGAAGCACGCAGTTTGTGTTAAGGAAAAACATCACTCCCACACATCCTGCGCCTGGACTGTGGTGTCTGCAGCACGGACAGACAGCGGGACAGAGCTTCTCTCTGGCTTTTAGTTAGTTTTAGCTAGCTGAGGCAGAGGAGTTCCCTGGAGCTTTTTTTTCCCTTTTTTCTTGGATCTGTGCAAGCCTGCTCTGGACTGAGAAACACCCAGCCAAACCCCGGGAGCTCACGCCTGTGGCCCACTGGGGCCTGGGCCTCGGCACTTTCCAGCGCCGGAGGGACTGATAAGAACCTGAGTGAGCCGAGCTACACCACATGAAAAGGACTTTTCTTCCTGGATTTGCCATCCCATCCAACAGTGAGAAGTTTTATTATTTAATATTATTCAATTTCTGTTAAATAAACAGCTTTTTCCACTTCTCTCCAAGGAATTTTTTTTTTTCCCTTTCCCGGACCAATTGGTGGGGAAGGGACATTTCCCTGGGGAAACCCCCCTTTAGAGTTTTCCTCCCTCATTTGCCCTAAACTAGGACAAATACAGTTTTTGGCGCCCAACGTGGGGCGAGAAAGTAGAAAAACCCGTACTGATAGTTAGTTGTATGTTTGGTTGTATTTATTCTGTATTGGGATAAAGCAGTCAGTAGCCATGGTGTTTGGATGCATAATATCTCTCGGGGTGGAGGCCTTCATGTGGATCTGGTCCCTAGAATTTTTTGAGGTTTTAATACCTGTCTTTTCCCTCTTTTACAGTAGAGGGGTACGGATTAGAATGGCTATTGTGCTGGGCTCGGTGATTATGATTTATAGGAAGTTTATAGAACTACTGAAGTTTCTGTCAGGTATGTTTGGTTTATGGTTTCTTCGCCCGACCCTGCCTCCCAGTCCCAGTAGCACATTTTGAGAGTTTATTAGTAATTGTACCCAGTTTGTTAGAGGAAGAGCAGGGGATTAGGCTTTTCAGCCTTTTCTTTCCTTCTTCTCCTTTGAATCTGTTATGTCCCTTTTTGAGAATATCCAGTTTCCCCTGAGTGTTAAGGATACCACTTTCCTGGTCATTTTCCTGGTAGTTCAGCTGTTAAGCTTCCTCTATATGGTCTGCAACTTCTCTAGAGTGAGGGCTGAGATATCCAGAGGAGCCAACAAGACCCCTGCCCCAGAAGTAGACACAGGTGTGGGAAATCCTGATTGGTGTAGAGAATGGGAGAGAATTGGCCGAACTCTGAAAGAATTTTCTGGTCCCCCAGCCTGGGAATTTTCACGTGAACAAATTCAGAACCCAGATGAAGTAGGGAAATATCTGGAAGAGAATTGCTATGATGATTCTACGGAGAAAAATATCATTGCAATTAGCTGGGCCCTAGCATATGCTTATCGCACGGTGCTAGATACTGTAGGGCAGGCAGATAAATCAGCAGCTACCCCAGTCACTCAGGCTGCAGCCAAGCCAGCAGCCAAACCAAACAGTGAGCCTAAGCCAGCAGCCAAACCAGACAGTGAGCCTAAGCCAGCAGCCAAACCAGACAGTGAGCCTAAGCCAGTGTCTGTTGCTCCTACCACGAGAGGCATGAAATTCAAAACCAAAACTGATCAGCCAGTAGATGATGATAATGATGATGCGGGGGAAGGACCCTCAACATCAGCAACTGATCAAAAATCAGAAGGCACTGGTGAACCAGTTTTCCTCCCTAATTTGCCCTAAACTAGGACAAATAACCACTTAGGAAAAAATGGGAGAGGGGTACATAGTATCCTACTAACAAGTGTTTGCTCCACTGACAGAGTATCTTTAAATTAAAACTACTACATAATCTTCTTGTTTTGCTTACAAGCCACACTCGCATATTCCACTTGCTTTTTTAAAACAAGTAAGCACATAATCATTTCATCACTCACTAAATTATTTCTGTATCATTTTAGTAATTTATAAACATTTCATTAAGATGGCTGTCAATATTCTACACAAAATTATTTCATGAATTACTAACGTAACAACAAAAAAGAGCCTGGCAAGATGCAACAAAATTTATTCCAAAAAAGGATGGAGAGAATTTTATGAAGAAGCTCATGAAGTAGATAATTACATCAAATAAGAAACATGAAACGTCTACATTCATGTAGAGCAGTTTCAAGAATCATCTTGAATATTTTAAATGTCTATGAAAAACTAAGCAAATGTTATCTATTACAAATATTACTAAAGTTGTTACATCATTTCCTTACCTACACTATTGAAATTGTATTAACCATCTTCCTTAAAAAAAGGGAAAAAATACCTCCCATTATGTGAACAGCTAGTCCGAGTGCTTTCTACAGCAGAAAAATACTCTTACAAATTTAATCTGGCTGGTTTTGAGATGATAATAAAATTAGTCATTCTAGCGCAGCCACAAAACTTAAGAGAAATTAAATACCCATCCTCATTGTACAAGTGATGCACTCAAAATAGTTCAAGTGACTACTAGAATAAAGACTAAGGCAGATACCGAATTACTGAAAAACTGGAAGAAAATGGAAGATAGAATTGAAACATACAATTCAGTTGATGTTCAGTAGTTCCTTAATTAATGTAAATTCAAGCTTTTTCATGAACCAGAACCTCAAAGTCTTTTAAAGGAAATGCAGTCAATCAAATACAACTTTGTGCCAGATAAAACTACACTGCTAACATGACACAGACAAAACTACACTAGTATGCAGCTAGGCACAGCTCATTACTGAAAGTCAGCATCTTCTTCTCTCCACTTTCAATTCAGAAAAAACCCCAAACCCAACCAACCAAAAAAACCCACACCAGCAAGTTGCCCAAAATCAGAACAACCAGATCAACATCAACCACCACTGCCTAAGGGCCCACCCAACAAAACAGAACCTCCTCCTTATCTTTTATAGCTACAAACAGATAATTTTCACCATTCTGAAGGTGTCTTATTATGGTTTAAGTGTAATTCAGAGGCAAGAAAGCAAGAGAAGAGATAAACCAGGTGCCTTCACAGAGTACAAGTAATTCCTCAAGAATTCACTCAGCTTTGTAAATGAGTTCAAAGCAGGACAGGATCCCACCTTGTCTGACCTTCTCCTCCCTTCTCTAGAAAGGATCCCTCTGAAAAACCACAGACTCCCTAAAGAGAATCAACTCTTTTCAGTCAGTGCTTGATTTTCCATTTTACAAGGTTTGGAGCAACTTTGACAAATGCTGCCTGAAGAACTCATCTGTGCAGAGAAAATATCACAAATATAATTACATGCTCACAAATATTTTCTTGATGTTACTCAGAACTCAACTAAACAGCAAACTGCTTAAAATCAGTCTGTTGGCTGCTGTTCTTCCATGGAAATGTTATAAACAATACCGAAGCAAACATCAGCATTTGTAAAAGAAGTTATCATACAAACTCATACCTTCCTTGCACAGAGGAGAAGCAAAATCTTTAGATTTTTCTAGTCTTTAGAAACTTGTGTGTGACTAACTTCAAATTAATGTTTATATGAGTGTGTTGAAAAGCAGACTTAAGTAAATTCCAAGGCACAAGCAAATCAGAATTGATCATCTATCTCCTTTGAGATCAGTATAGTACACAACCATCTATAAATCTATATGTATGCTTTCTGTAAACTATTTATTAGAAGAAAATGGTAATAATACGCTATCACCTGATTTTCTGTGAAAACTATACGTTAATTACTAATTGGATAGAGACTGGGTTTAGGGTTAAATCTTGTATGTTTCCTTCATATTCCACCTATAGTTGTTCATCTCTGCACCTAAGCTGGACTGAAAATGATGGGCACTAAGAGAGGCTATACAACCCCACATGTCCTTCAGGTCTCCAAGAGGATTCTCCAGGAATTGCAGAGTGTGATTTAAGTTTCTCTGAATTGCAAGGTAAGGTTTGAGGTAGCTCTAAACTTTTATGAAGGAAAATACATAAACTTTAGTTACCTAATAATTAAGTCTTTCAAGTTTCTTTCACCTTATGTTACTCAGAGGGATTATGAACAGATAAATACAACTCGTATTCCTGGCAACTCTGAACACATCATTTCAGGGACAGTACAAACTGCCCTGATTATGATAAATACCAGTAGCATTCAAAATTGCAATAGCTTTTCTTTGTTTTTATTATGGAAGGGAATAAAATACCTTTACTACTTTAAACTTTATGTCTTCAAAAAAGTGGCCCTCATCTTTAAGATACCGCAACAGAATTTGTTTGGCTGTCTTTGTTTCCCCCATGCCATAAGGTAACATTCTTCTACCCTATGGAAAACTGCAAAAGGTGAATATTTCTCTCTTGATATGTTCTATCCAAAGAACATACCAACGAAACAACAGCTGTATTTACCAAGCACACAAAGCCTTATAGTTTGCAGGTCCTGCTTTCGTAAGGTACATTTAGAAATTCTGTGACCTGTTTTTTAATCTGTGTTTTAAAGAAGTACTGAAGTAATCAAGAGTATCTTGGATATGTATTTGCATCTATCTGAGACACCAACATACACCACTATATTATTTAATTAGTATATTTTTAATAATATGTTAGTAACAACTAAGTGCAAAAACATGAAAACACACTTTCCAAAGGTTGTTTTTTTTTTAAATAATATTTACTTTATTCTATGTTTGTGAGTTCTATTTTGAAAGCCTGATATAAACTTTTCACCTACCACTCATAAAAAAAGCTCCATCCAGGAGCTGAAAGGATACAGTACAGCATTTTCCTTCTTAGAATGTGAAAATGCTTACAAGTGAATTGCTCTGCTATATGAAAGCTAGTATAAATATGAATTTACTGAAAACAAGTCATATGAGTAATAGCACATTTGTTATGATCAAATATTTATGTCAAGTAATGTTTTTGATGGTAAATATTACTATCTAAAATTAAGACTAAGAATAGCAAGTATTTCAGTATGTTTTTTCCTCAAGAACAGTTGGCCACTGCTTCACTCCAGTGAATGCTATTCGCTCCAGTTCCAAGCTCCAGTCTAGATATCGTGAAGCACTCCTTCCAGGGGAAAAACACAAATGAACGAACAGAAAACCCCTTCTGCTTTTCCATCTTTTTATGTATGGTCCCTTCATGCCAAAGAATGAACAAACATTTTCATATGGATTCAGATGATTTAAAAATAAGAAAAAGAAGCAAATGTTTGTTCTTCCTACACATGAAGAGACCAATATTTGTCTCACAAAGCTATTTAAGGTCTTTCTGTGTTATGTTATTTACTCCTGAGAAAGACATTCAAGCTGTTCCCTTGGTCTCTTCTGCTTGTGCTTTTTTGCTCTTCATGCTTCGGAGCTCCCTATGACCTCTGTACTAGTATACCGTAACAGCTGCTTCTGAACACAGAATTAGATGAGAGTCATCTTACCAGGGTAACTATGAAACTTTCACTAGAAACACAAAGGAACTATATATGAAATGTTGGTATGCATATACCTGTCAGACAGCTTCCCATGTCCATTCACAGGCACCACCACACACAAGACAGACGTTTCTTTCAAGCCTCAAATATACTCCTAGCACTACAATGATGAAGTAATTTTTGCTTTTAATTACACACAAACAAGTACAAACAAAGTGCAGGGTCTTGCAAGCAGAGCCCTGAACTGACAGCAGTAAGTAATCAGCTGGGGTAATCTATAGTTTCTTTTAATACTACACCTTACAAGTGTATTACACATTGTGTATCTTTCTGGTTTCCTAGGGGAACAATCTTGAGAGCATCATAAAGGAAATACTTAATGATATAAGTGAAAGTTTCACAGTAAGTATTTTTCTCTAGCATTTAACCCCTTTCTTTTATGCCGCTGCAAAGTCAATGCTCCTCCTTCACCAGGGAGACTGAAGAGCCACACCCACCTGGCTTCAGGTCCTCTCACTGAATGAGCATCCATTTCACTCCTACATACCACCAACCCAGTTACTCCAATTGGGATATCACTGTCATTACAGCTGGTCACAGCATTAAAATGGAAAGAGGGTGGGGTGGGGAGAACTCAACCATTTTATAAGGAAAAAAGAAACCTGACAAAATAGCACAGGCAGGCAGCTTCAGCAGACATTGGCTGCTGGGAGAACAAAAAGTAGGTGAACTGAGGTGCACAAAGGCAAGTCCAGTGCAGATACTGCTTTCAAATCAGCAGCTGTGAGTAGCCCTGGGAAGAACTTTTGCCATCCCCTACAAGGGAAAGCCCCTCCTGGCTGGCATTCACCCCATGGACATGCAGGGCTGCAGAGTCCAGGGCTGTTCCTCTTGCCAGCCTCCTTCCATGCTCAAGCTTCTCTGAGGCTATTAGACATTAGCAACCATTAGACAGACTCTGTCCCCAAAAGACCCATCCCTTACTACAGGCAGCGTTCCCACATCTCTTCACCCCCAAGGCACACACAGAGTGCAGGAGGGCTGACAGACCATGATAAGAAGCTCTGGCACAGCAGCTATACAGTAAAAACACGTGACTCCATTGTTATTTTCATCCTGCAAATACTGTGAGGGGCTCAAATGTCGGGTTTGTGTTCCCCTTGTTCCTACATTCCCAGTGTTGCTCACAATTTTTATGCGTTTCTTGATGCACACCGGCTGAGGTGTGCAGATACACTGTGAAACCCAGGCAGGCTCCAAGGCCAAGCCCATTATAAATCCACCCAGAGGGAAGCACAGCTCCAGATACTGTGGCACATTTCCTGCAGCTTATGGCAGATCATCCTCAACTTGAAACTGCTTTTTAACTGCTACTTCCCCTGGAGAGTCACTAGTTTTTGAGGGAATTTGCTGTCCTCTTGCATTTTATGTCTTCTGAGGCATTGCAAGAAGCCATACACTGATTAAGCAGCTCCCCCAAAATGAAGGTAGACCCCCTGCACAACTTTTTCCTCCTGTAAGGAAGGGGGTCTAGGCAAGTTAGCTGGATAGGAATGACACAACTGCTGTATTATCATAGCTCTTATTTCAACCATTTCAAATCTAGCAAGTTTGGAAAAATACTAATAAAAATTGAACAAATCCTGTTTTAATCATGTTCCTTGCATATTTTAATATAAGTATCACCTATGCACATACTTTCATGTGCATGCATACACACACAAAGTGACGAAGGCTCTGAAGACATAAATATACCACTGACACTCTCTGAATTTAAGAAATCAGGTCAAGGGTAATATTAACAAAGAACAATTTTATAATTAAAAAAATTATAATTAGATTCTCTACCCCCCCCCCAAAAAAAAAAAACCCTGCTTTTTGTTAAGAACAAAAAAAGTAAATCGAATAGCTAAGTTCTGAGAGGACATCCTTCCTGGCTTTACACATTGCATCATATAGTTATTTCCATGCTTAGAACATGACAGAAATGCAGCAGTCTTTTCAGATGCTGCACTTGCTCAAGCAAATAGATGAAAAATTTAAGCTTGGGGAAAGTGAAGGATGAAAACTACTACTGGGTCAGTAAGAACATAGACTGTCACAGTCAGTAAGAACAGGGACAAGCAGGCAGATTTTATGGTCAAAGCATCTGGTGCCATAATTTTGCACTTGTGTTTTTAACAGCACAATGTCTTAGCATGCGTACTGCTTAAAGCATCGCTTTGGTATGGCTGAACAGAGTGACATTTCAATGCTCTGCTCCAGCAGGCGAAGTCAGGAGGCAGCACTCTGGAGTACCACACTATCACACAGACAGCATCCATGGCTCGTTGCCCTTCAGACTGCCCAGACAGGGCCCAGCGCCCATGCTACTGACCTGCTCAGCTGAGCAACTTTAGGAGCTCAAAGATGTTTCCAATCATACCTCTGACACGCCAAAACAGACAGCTAGCAGACTCTTCAAAAGAAACTTCTGATCCTCCTTATAATAACCTTGTTGCTGAAGTTACATATTTATTTAGACCTGATTATATAATCGGTTTATATACCAGCTTATTACCTACCCTGAAAGCTTTTAGACTTTTTAATTTTTTATTTACTTTACACACACACTATGAACAAAGAATGCACAGATTAACAAACAATACTTTTTACTTATAAAGGTAATAAAACCCATTAGATATTATCAGTCAGAACTCAGTAAAATCCTGGATAAGCAACACACCTTCCTGAGCTGCAGAAAAGTGACCATTTTGCTGGATACTTTTACAATATTAAAAGAAATCTCCAAAAATCCATTAACTAGATGGTGTCCAAGTTACAACTACTGTTTTACTCAAACATCAGCTACTCTAGCCAAAAGCATGTACCACCTAGACTTGGGTATGTAACTTAGGAAATGCCACCTCCTTTCTCTCCTAGAGTTGCCTCGTTGCTCTGACCTCTTCTGAAATGACATGTGACTTTCTGTTTAATTAATTAAAGTCCACATGCTGTTTATTAGCATTTAAGTTATTTGCATTATAAATCCTGGCTCATCTGAGAGAAAGTTCCAAATTAATATCCTTAGTAACTGGGCTTTCTGTGGTGATGGTTTCTTGTGTTATGAACATTCATGTAATTCTAGTTTTCACTTGTACTTGCATCTGGTTTCAAAAAGATTACATTGAATATACTTCTAGCCACTTTCAGTGCTATGGCAAAAGATACTCAAGAGCATGGTAACACTGAGAATCTATTCCTGTTCTTTTTAATACACCAAAGCAGAAATAAATATAACTGTCAGGGCAAAGAACTGTAGGGCAACTGCAGTTCACAGAGGCACGAGGTGGCAGGGTGAAGGACTAGTTTCTGTCAGCCATTATTTTTCTTTCTAGAGGAAACTTTTGCTTCCAGGAAGTAAACATTTAATTAACATGTCATTCCTTTGCACAATAATCAAATAAGAAGTATTGAGTTCAAATTTTTATGTTTTAGGCTATTAAAATGTTATCCACCAAGTCAACATTTTTTGTAATTTTTCAAAATTATAATTTCAGCACAGCTAAAAAAACTCACAACGAAACAACCAAGGGCATATCCAGTTGTCACCACAAACCACAGAGTTAACAATTCAAAGCTAAACAGGAATTTACTTACAACAACCACAAAGGCATGATGCTGAAAGGTGATTATATCTGGCACCTCTGTATTTACTTCCACTTTTTCATCATTTTTTTTACCCCTGCAGTAGCAGTGAAAAACCAACCAAAACGCCCCCCCACGCACCCCCCCCCCCCCCAATTATTTTTGACTTACACAGGCCTGCAAATGTAAGGAGTCCCTGTTCATGAAGGTGTGGGGGAAACATGATACAAAATTCATTCAATTTCTCAATTTTTCACAAATACTTTTTTGGATAAAATTTAGTCTTTGATCCTTTTTGTATAGGGATCTATCATGAAAATAAATCATAAATCATAATCATAAATCAAATCATAAATTATCACGAAAAAACTCTGGGAAATCCAACAGAAGACATTAAAAATACTCCATTATCAGGCTTGTTCTTAGAAGAAAGAAAGGCAGGCAGGCAGAAATGACTTGCAACAGCATACATGACTAGAAAAGAGCCCATATCTTTTAGACTTTAAAAAAAATCCCCACGTCATAACACCCCTATTGCTCTAATGGCCTTGAATATTGTGAAATAGAAGTTAATTTTATGGAGAGTACAAATGCTGAAAACACTAACGTTTTTCAAAACAAGGGAAAGTATTGAGACAAACACCTTTTTCCTATACTACCATCACAATTTCTAACTAACAGACTCCTCCACACAGCTTTCGCTATTGTTCTGCATAATTTGCAAAATCACCACCAAGCACAAAGGTGCGTGTCTTCTCCCAAACCCTCCAGCAGCTGTCCAGACTCATCCAGCAAGTTTCTGCTCTGTGCAAACCAGGAAAGAAGAGCTGTGTGTGGCAGAAACAACTTCTGCCTGGGCCAAGATGGTGGGAGCTTCCAGCCAGCTTTCCCCAGTCAGGCACAGCATGGCCCTTGCAGAGGGAGTATCAGGAACGAGCCTTTCCTCCACTCACTGACTAGAAGCTGACAAGGCAGTTCTCTATAAAGATCACGGTGCAGTATTTACTTATGGAGAGTTTTAAGCTCCCTCCCCAGCCTTCAACTACAAGCAACATGGAGCCATCTGGCTGCCATCACACTGGTGAGTGAGAGATGTCTGAAAAAGGACAAGGCTGACACTTCCAGCACCAGCAGCCAACCCTTAGTCCATGCTTTGCAACACTTTTCTTTTCAAGACAATGGGAAGCAGAAGATAATGCAATAGTCAGGGAGTTCTGAACTATCTTTCTTTTTCCCTCTGGTCAGTTGTCAGGTTTTGGGATATTTTGCTGACTCCAGCTGTCTCATTTGTCATTTAAAAAAAAAAAAAAAAAAAAAAGCTGCTTCAACATCTGTATTACCCTACAGATCCAACCACCACTGGAAGCCTTTGAGCATTAGTAAAATGTTAAGCATTGCACCTTCCTAGGCTGTTGAATCACATGTACACATCCAGTATAATCAACACCTCACACTAATTACCAATTATCTAAAACATAACACTTAAGAAGTGTTTGCCATGAAGAAGCTGCAGTCAATTTTCTCTTTTAACATGACGTCCAAAATTACATAAGCATTCTGACATTTATTGCACGAGGAAGGATGCTGGTCCTCTAATCTCTGCCACATGGGAACAAGTCCCCACAAAAGAAACTGATGTGTTTTGGGGATGCCCTTTCACTTGTAACAGTTCTGGGAAAATGCTATCTACAAAACTCTACGTTTATCAACTCTGACAAAGAAATTTAGTTGATGAAAATAAGCAGTCAAAGACTACTTTCTCACTATGGCTTATAAAGAATAATGCTATGGAAATGTGATTAAGACAATAGATCAGTGAATTCCAGATGCCCTGTGTTATTCCCTGATACAAAACCTAAGATTAATGTTTCCGCTCAGATAAATAGGAATCCTTTTTGATTGTTATCAGAGGTCACCTATTTTGTTGGTCAAGTTTTCTCATGACATCTGAACAGCTTTATTTCTAAAGATGAAGAGGAATAAATTTTAAAGGCTTCTGAACAAGTTTTCAGAAACTAGAACTTTTGATACTTTCAAGTATCATGTAACTTCACTTCAAACTATCATTTTTTCTTTCCCCCAAAAAACCTCAGTAAAAGTCAGAAAATTAAGACAGGGTTTCCTACACTTTAAGAAATTTCCAAACTGTGAAAATCACAAAAAGAGAAATTTCTGAGTTGTGAGTGAAAAATTGTTCTTGCAATCAAGTTTGCAGCAGAAAACAAGATAAAATGAACACTATTTGCACAAAAATATGGGTTTTTACACTATGCAGCTTACAGTCAATAACTGAATTTCAACTACCATAACTACAAAGAATTACAAACCTTGCTGCAACTAAGCAGACCAAAAGTATTTTCAGGGTATCTGCAGGGGAAAAAGCCCAAACAACTCACCACTCCTCCCCAGCTTTCCAACCATATCCAACTTTCTTCTATCTGCTGACTCCTCTGATGTCAGTAGTAAAGAAAGATCAGTCATATTTCAAATAAATTAAGTTACTGAAGAGTTTAGAAAAAGAAATTAAAGAAAGTGATGATAACCTCAGGAAAGGTTAATCATACCCCTCCCCCCTCATTTTTCCTGTAAGCCTTATAAGGGATTTTTTCTGCCATCCTTACTCTCTAAGTAGTCCCAACAGATTACTGCAAACTATGGCCTTATTATATGAATGAGGGTAAAAAACTGAGAGTAGACGAAGTATACTGCACATCCATTTTAATAATAGTAGAAGTATTCTTGAAAAACAAAGAACAGGAATAAAAATCATCAAATGCTTTCCAAAATTCTCTGCCTATCACTTATAAACCAAAGTACCTTTGATGGGGGAGAGTCTAGGAACAGAGTTACCATGGTGTGACCAGTTACCACATATTAGCTGCTCCACAGTGGTTTTTTGCATGGGTCATTTTAGTTATGTGCAAATGTCAACCTTTATCAAACTGTTAGTCCTTTTTTATTTCAGTAAATCCTCCTTTATTTCAGTAAATCCACTAAATAGCTAATGAGAATATTTAAACACTACCTTAAAAAGTGACTTCACTTATGTTATACCATATTACCAAACGCAGAAAAATTTAATTGAAGAATGAAGTCTATAATTTTATAGTTACTACTTTATTTTTAAGCTAAAGTATCAGAAGACTTAATTTTTTACTAATTCTCTGATTTTATTCTACTGCAACTCTGCTGTTACAAGTTTATTATTAACCTGCTTTTTAACTTGAGAAACATGAAAAATTCTTTGGCAAGGTATTTCATTACATCACACAACTAGGTGTACAGGTCATGATCCCATTCCTTCTCAACACAGGTGAAACGTGTACTTACTTGAATGGGAACATTTCAGCACAGTGTGGTTATACCTGTTGTGTGACGTACTAGTCCTCTGAACAGTTCCTTATGAATGTGTTTATGTTACCATAGTTAATTCTTACTACAAAAAAAATTACTTATTCTACTTACTAAACAGTCAAACAGACCTCTTATTAATGACCTGTTCCTTAATTACTTTTAATAATAAGCACCAATTTCACCACTATTTTTCTTGAGGTTTGTTTGCCTTCCTATAAATCTCATCTGCATGCTAGATTTTGCTGAGATTTAGAAAAAAAATCCACATACCATTTTTCTACGTGAGCTATCCATTTCAAATCAGTTATTAAAATGTTACCTTCATTGTGGCTTTGCATGTTTATGATTTTTAAAACAAAATACAGTATCAAGAATAATCTCAATGCAGAAAAGGTGTTCCATTCTGACTACATCTCCACACACTCTCATTTAGATTTATTCAAAACTCTGCTTACAGGCACTCCATAATCACACACATTCCTCTGTGACCCCATACCCTCCACTATAAAGTGTGTTAGGGTACGTTTAGTAAAACACAGATGCTATGAAAACAACCTGGGATGAACTAAATAATGATTTGTACATTATACTGTGTATTGACTTCAAATAACACAAACATTTTTTCTCTCAAACAATACATGACTGCAGACAATCTAGTATTTGGTAAACTCTGGAAGGCATGTGGAAATTTGAATTAAAAGTTCCACATTTTTATAGCCCCAAATACTGTGGCCTAAAGCCTAAATTAAGTATCTTAAATTCTTCTCTCCCCTTGCACAGGTACTTTCTGAATTACCAAAACTGAAATGCGACCATTTCTATTTCTGTAGAAGGACACTACACAAACTTTATGCTAGAAGGCACCTACAGCACTGGATTTCAGACTGCAACTAGTGACAGCAATTACATCACCAACATAACTTCCTAGGACAAGGAGACAGCTTCTTTATGTCAACTGATACATGGCTGTTGATTCATATACAATACTGTACATATGATTTAAGACTGTACAATCATAAACCAGACATATTAAACAAAAATACTGACTTGACTTTTGCAAGGAAGGATTGCTAACATAAAGCTACATGAACAGATGTGTCTTTTTATATATTTTACCAGCAATTTCAGTTAGAACATAATGCATCATATAATTACGCTACAATTTGGTTGCTTGAACTGATCATCTTTCTAATTAAATTTGCTTTCCAAAAAGCAAATTTATACATTTATTAGTTAACTGCAAAGCAATGATAGAAGTCTGCAATTCTCTTTTATTTGTGAAGTTGGACATGAATGTATTTCCATGTCCCATAAATTCAGCTAGCAAACTATGTAGCTTCAGATCCAATCCTGCCTTACGGGGTTTCTTTACATATTGTATTTTCTCATTTTTATTTTATCCAAAAAACAACAATTTTTCTTCCAACCAAGAACAGTACAAGGTCCATGGTGGTGAACTGCAGTCTAACTAGAGTCAACAACCTCTTGCTTTCAGTATCACCAGGCAGTACTTGAATCCTGTAACATAATGCACTGATCCCTTAAAAATGCAATTGAAAGATTAAGCTCCTTTCTTCCTATTTACTGTATAACTTCTGAGACATACCTCCCCAAGAATTCAAACACTCTCCATCAACCACCTGATCAGAAGCTTCCAGAAAGAAGCTTCAGAAGAAAGAAAATTTTCTTTCCCAATTTTATTGGTTGCCAAAAATCTCATGAGAAATGTACATCAAGTTAAAGGCAGCTAGCTCACTTCAAAGCATAAAAAAGTTCCAAATGGAGTAGTTTTGTAGACATGAAACTGACACATAGGAAAGCCAGCACCAAACCTCTCATTCTAATGGCTCTGCTGTGCAGCTACATAAACTCTATAGGTCAAAATTATTTTATAAACTGCATGAAAATGCTTGTACATGTGAAGAGAGACAGAAGATTAGCTATTATTTTGCTTCCTGACAAAAAGACAGCCTGAAGGACTGTATTTTTTCCTGCCCAATTACTTAAGATAAAAAACATCTGTTAGCATCTGTTTTTCTGAGCTTCTGTTGAAGAATATTGGTATGAATTAACAGTAGCTGTTACCATTAACTGAAACAAAAAGTCAAATGAAACAAAAAGGACTGATAATTTAGATATTAACAGAGACAGTGCCTAATCAAAGGAAAAACACTTTTCTGATCAAATAGTTATGTTGAAATTTAAGCTTACTGCAGGGTCCAACATCAAAAACAAAGCAAAGGGGGAGTGAAATGTCATTAATGGTTCAGACAATTTAGAGTAAAAAAGATGATAAAGAGGACAACTTAGAATCCAAGTTGTTTCACATAATGGACTAATTACTAATTACTACTGGCATTGAAACACAGAGAAGGAAAGTAGCTCACGTTCCTCCTGAAAATCAGACTTATCCGAAGATGTTTCTCAACATAAATCAACCTACTTCAAAGAATTTCATTATCTTGTAGTAGTTATAGGGAAAGGAAAACTCCCAGCGACTTCTGTCACTTTTATGCAAAGTAGCAGCCAATCACTAAAACCAGATTATTTTTCATGTATATAAAATGCTATTGGGAGATGCTCTGCAAACGCTAATTTTTTTTTCAGTTGAAGTGCCCTTAGCAGCTCTGAAAATCATGGAAGTATAGAATCATTTAGGCTGGAAGAGATCTTGAAGATCACAGAGTCTAACCATCAACCTAACACTGCCAGGTCCACCACTAAACCACGTTCCTAAGCATCCTCCATGGGTGCTGACTTCAGCGCTTACCTGAAGATCCTGTTCTAGTGACAAACCTTCCCATGAAGAAAGTTTCACTGATACCTATGGATACTAAATGCCAGCAGCAAGCAGGGAGCACAGTGCCTGTGGAAAAGCAGGCTGTGTAACTTCCTCAGACTTGCCTGAGAAAGAAGCCTGGAAAATCGTAAGGAAGAATCAAAACAATCCTTAGAGACAGACGACAGCCTGGCAGGTGTTTTCTTAGTTTCTTGTTTTCTTGCAAGAGAAGGTCGAGGGGTGGTGTACACCACTGGCCAATGATGGTGATGTTAGTTCACTGACCAGTAAGAGTTTTACCTTTCTGGACTTTCAGGTCTATAAAAGAAGATCTGAGGTAATAAATCTTGCTCTCTTCCCGTTCAACTCACAAGAGAGTCCATGTCGTACTGCCTCGCTGCTCCCAATGGTGCAACAGATAGCCAGTGTAAATCTCCTCCAGCACTACTTGAGGCCATTTCATCTTGTCCTATTTATCCCCACCTGGCTACACCCACTTTCAGGTAGTTGAAGAGACCCCCTGAGCCCCCTTCTCTCCAGGCTAAACAACTAACCTGTAGATAGAGTGAAGCTCCCAACTGAAACCATTTTCCAGAGTGTCCCTGTGGATAGACACATACTAGTGTTTTTTCAAAGGTGTTCTTCTGAACCTTGCTTAAACATCCTCAACTTCACTGACTGTGTTCTTTCCCGTTGCTGTCAAAGTATGCCCAAGTGAGAACATGGATTTCTTTAGAACAAAACCAGCAAAAATTGACGGTAAGGACCACAACTAATGCATTCTAACCACACACCGGCATTTAATCCCTAGGATCAGATAAGACCTAGCTAAAGAAAAAAACAAAAAAACAAACACCCTTGACCATGGACATCAGGTTCTCCACACCTACTGTTTTGCCCTACAGATCCCTCATTCACAGTACTTGCTAACTTAGAAATAGCCTTTGTCTGTACTCCCCCACCTATCATCACAGGGATAATAATTATTAACTATATGGAGGTGACAGAGTGACTGATTAGCTAGTGGGTGGGCAGCATTTTGAAAAATCTGCGCTACTGTGTAGGTATTCCCTCTTATTACAAATACTCTTGTGCATGTACCACCCAAAAAGACAGCAGTGTATAAACAAGAACCAATCCATTTCTTTGCAATATGCCTTTGCTCCACTTGCTGAAGCTGCTCTGGTGACAGTAGGTTATTTCATGGAACTTAACAACAATCTGACATGTCCACTCGAAGTACATGCATTGATTATAGTTAGGATACCTGTTCAGTCCAGCAGAAGCTTGCCTGTGGAAATACAAGTCTGTCTACATAGTATAAGCTTCTCTGTATCTTAAAAGGTTATTCAGTATTTATCAGTCAGGATCCAAAAACCCACAAACAACTAAATGACTCCTCAATATCACTGCTATACACAACAGAAGCAACAAGTACCTACTGTTGTTCTCATGCATCTTCTGCTTATTTATTCTTGCATAATAAAACCAAAGACAATGTAAAGAATTTATTAGTAAGTATTTTAGAGATTGCCATTTTGTTAATTGCTACCTTTTATGTTTAATTTTGGCACTGTAGTCATGCTTCCAGAGTTGCTTACCTCCCAGGCTTTGCAGTATGGCAACAGCTGCAGAGGGGCTCACCTGAGAAGTCAGTCTACCAGATTAAGCTTCACATAGTGTGAGGACATTTTCTGTGCTTCAAAATACAACAGCAGGAGAAAATAACCCTTTCTACTTCAAACAGCTTTCTGCTTGGTTTAGTCATACTGTACACAGAATGTGTCTTCTGTTTGGCCAAATCAGTTCAAACTCCCAGTTTCAACCTCTCAAGAAAGCTATCTTGCTGTCCAACTACACTGCTATGTATTGCGCATCCATGTGTTGAAAAGCAGGATGCATCATCAGATGAAGGAAGGAAAGTTCTCACCCTTGATCAAAAGTTAGCCTCAACTTCTGATCCTGCCAATTCTAGCAATTTACACATATGCTTACTCATTCATCCAGTTCTCTCAGGGCTTCTAAACCAGGTCAAAGGGTAGGTAAGTACTTCAGTCCTCAATGGCAGAGGTCACAGTTCTCTCCAGGAAACCTGCAATCTCTCTGAACAGATTCTTCACCTAGAGAGCAAGGCATGATACTAACATAAACAAATACTAAAATAAACAAATCAGGTGTCCAAGCATGCCAGAAGAAGCTGCAGTTTGAGAAACCAGTAACTAAAGAAGCTGGATGTACTGAAAATAAATTAATGAATTTCAGTGTCCTTAAATAGATGCTTAGAGGAGTGATAGGACCTTTTATGTACACATTCAAAAATATTAGTCAAAATTACTTCCAAATACCAGCATGACTACATAGTTTAGACTAAATAAAAGAGAACATTAAAATACATTTCACAGTAAGGTTTTTCAGAAAAAAATTAACTACTGGTGCCATCAATAACATAAGCACCTGATTGTACATGACAGAAAGAATGAAAAGGAACTTCTATAAATAGTCACTTTTTATGGAATTGTAACAAGATGTTCCAAAGATATTTAAATGTGAAGTTTAGTTCAGACATTTAGGCACTACTGGCTAAGAATGCAAAACTTATTAGTCCTAAGTAAGCATTTCCAGTCCAATGTAAACTAAAATCTGCCTCCTTGGAAGCACTGGTACCTCAGCCGCTTTTCTATCTCACTGTATAAACTGGGTGATGTGATAGAGGGGGAAACAGCATCACCTATGAAAGTAACAACTACTACCTTTCTACTTTCCCTACTTGAAAATTTAATTTCAGTATGACTTTTCCAAAAAGAAAAGCTATTGTGTGAAGGTAAGATAATGATCCACGAAGCCCTGAGTTAAAGCCTTATCATTTAGGAAAGAATCATGCATTATGATCCAAACTGTAATGATTATCTTAAGTGGATTGCAGAAAACCAGCAAAATTGGCAACATGCTGTCATTCCCTTGTAATTTACAGTATCAGAAGCATTACGAAGTAAATGGAAAGAAAAAAAGAAAAAACCCAACCAAACCCAACCCTAGATCAGTCTGAATGATGACTGTGTTTCAGAAATGATGGTATGGATTCATTAATTGATCCAGGAATAAGGCCTGGTATCATTTCCAGTATCATTCTGAAATGTAATTCATAACACTATAATTACAAAGAGATTACTGGGAAGAGCAAGCAGCTCAAGATACTTAGTAACAGAGATACCATTAATTTAAGAAAAAGAGGAAATACTCCTAGGTGACTTTTATGTCATAACATACAATCTGAAAAATAATCTACCTTGCTTGCTGATTAAAGGGCTGCCTGAAATTGAGAAGAAAATTATGGTGAAAGCAATAAAAAATTTGCATTGCAAGTTTTTTGCGTTTTCTGTTTCAAAATACTTTTGATGTTTTGAAGAGGATCATTTTTCCCTTCTCTGTGAAAGGAGATTCATTAACAAGGCGAGTCCAAAGGAAGAATGGCAGGAAGGTTTCTTCTTCATCTACAATTAATTTACAACTGCAAAACCTGATATATTCCGAGGTAACTTCATAACATGGAAGAGGGTTGGTTTGTTTTGTTTTCTGGGATTTGTTTGTTTTTTCTAAGGATGCGTTCTTTTTTTCTTCTTTTTGGTTTTGACATTTGGTTTTTTTAAAACATACCTTATTCTAAGGGGAATGGGTAAGAACAAAAGAAAAATCTTTGTAGGAGGCAAAGGCTTTTATATACTTAAAGCAGACTATTAAGAAAGGACAGGGAAAAAAATAATCCAGTATTCAAATGGCTTTTACCTTCCTTCCATTTTTCGGTTTTCACAAAGAAAGAAAAGAAAATAGCGTATCCATAAACAGCTGACTCATTACTGGAATTATCTCAGGAGAGCCTGGAAGATAACTTGCCATCATTTGATTTTACAGGTTTGGATGCAAAGAAATTCTACAAGTTAAGAGCTTCAAAGACAACCAAAATCCAACACCTAACAAATAAATCCTCAACATGACACAGTGTTATGACAAGAGGAAAATAAACCCAAGAGTCCATTTTTAGAAAATAACACCGAAAGTAAAGTTTTTAGAAAGCAGAGCGCCAAACACAGCTACATACTCATTTGCTAAGGTTCAGCCCTCCTCATGGGTTTCAGTGCCTAGTTTCCACAGGAGCACTGAGTACCAGTCTTTAAAACAGAGACCTATGGATGGGCCAACGTTCCAGCTCCAGTGCAGCCTGACAAATGTCCTGTATCTCTCTAAATGTACTGAATGTTTTACCAGAAGACCATGCCAATATCTCCGTTTCTCCCTGCAGCACAGACAAGGCAGACAGAGCTAAGGTATGCTTCACAGCTTCCCTCATGCTTCACTGTCCCAGATATCAGAGTCACCAGCAGACATCAAGACAGCAGATCTTAAGGTACTTAAGGGACACAGGAGATGTGACCCACAACATCACTCAACTGTAGGGTACAGGCTCATCTTCAAACACTAGCTAGGAGGGGCGTTCTTAAAGAAAGCAGTAAGGACAGAGTAGGACTGTTACTTCAGAAGTGGGTGCATCGCTATATAAAACCCTCTATCCCACACCACCATGCCCACAAATCCTCTAAGGGAAGCCACCAGGCCCTCTAGCAGGCATCCACATAGTAAAGTCCTGTCACCTTAGACAGTAAAACTCTGCCAAGAGCCAAGGCAGGTGCTGGTTGCTCTGCTATTCCCCCTGGTCGAGCATGGCAGGTTTATAGACTGGCAGTACATGCACTTCTTCCTTACTCCCAATCTTGTCAACCTTGACTGGACAGGCTTTTAAGAATTTGTTTGTACATATTCTAGAATACACATATTTGGTGCACAAAATACAAATTTTTGTATATACAAAAATGTACAAAAGTACTCTACAGTACCTTTGTAGAGAATCACAAGTCTTATCCGTTTCTTTCTTCCATGAATGTACACACCAAGTTAACATTCACCTTTGCAAATAATCTTCTGACTTTGCAGCACACTTCTACCAGTGGTAAGTATTTTGAGGGTAGGAGATGAGATATTTTTCCTTCTGCTACTTTATCCAGAAATAACTTGTCTTCTGCAAAAGGAATTTACTGACAGCAGACAGAGAATCTTTTTCGAGTACCACGAAAAAAACTGAGTTTGTAATCACAACCATGTGCCACTTACCAGGATGTTTTTGTACTTACCTGGGCTTACATGCATCGTTAGCATCGTGCACCTAGCTTACACATGGTCTCAGGATGTTGCCAAAGTGTGTTTCCAAGTTGGAGGGTTTCAACCCTGCTGTGTCTACTTAGTTTATAATAAATAATGTGTCAAACACCTAAAACCACAACTACCCTATGTAATTATGGATAATGATGTGACATTAGCAGAAGCACTGACACTGCCCAGAAGTCAGCCTACAACCAAGTGCTTGAAGCTACAGGCTGTGTCAGTCCTGTAGCTACTCAGGGACCAGCTGAAAGACAGACCTGTATCAACCCACAGTTCAGGGTAATGAGCTACCTTGCTATCTTCCCAGACAGACTTAAGCTGCACAGGTGACTGCCTTGGGAAAAGCATGCTAGCATACTGCCACTGTGAGCATACTGTGCCACTGAACTGCAAAACTAGTATTTTCACTGATTCCCCCTCAAGTAACTGGTCACAGTGGTCCAGGACTACTTACAAAATGGTTTTTTGTACAGAATAAAGCAAGTGCAGCATAATGAAATAAAACTCCCATAGGATTTCCCCCACACTGTATGATTAAAGGTCAGGGTGAACTGATGACTCAGCTAATCCATACCTGCAAGATGATGCTGCAGTATTTCACAAAATACTGTCCCTGTCCCTGTATTTCACAAAATCACAAATTGGTTGAGGCCAGAAGGGAGCTCAAGCAGGGCCACAACAAGCTGCCCAGGACCATGGGTAGAAGTTTTTTAACAGAAGGCATATGCTACAACTGCCCTGGGCAACTGATGCCAATGCTCAGTCACCCTCTCAGTGAAAAAGTGCTTCCTGATGTTCAGAATCTCCTATGTTTCAGCCTCTGCCCATTGCCTCTTGCCCTATCACTGGGCATCACTGAAGAGAACCTGTCTCTGTCCTCTTTTCAAGTTCCCCTTGCATACTTACATAAATTGGTAATATCCTCTCTGAGTCTTCTCTTCAGCTGGCTGAACTTTTATTACCATAGACACTCCTTGCTTGAATCCCTCCAGAAGTTCCACACCTATCTCTCTTGTTACTGGCAACCTTAACATCAGACTCACAGCCCACCAGGCAAAAGGAAAAGAGTGCTAAGTGCTCTCTCTACTTCATAAGGAAACCTTTTCCCCAGAGTATTCAGGCTGCATCTGCATCAGTACAGTGTCACGTTCTGACCATGCTTCAGCTGCGCTGACACCCATCTGAAAATTATATAAGGACTTTCTGAGCTCCATAGGTACACAAGAAAACAGTCCCACAGGTAAGCAGTAGACCTATGCGCCTCAAATCCTCATTTTTGTAAGAATAAATCTATTCATGAAAGCCTTGACACCTAGATGAGGGAAGGTAACTGGAAGAAAGTACCCTGTAAGTATCCCAGACTATTCCAACTGCAGTCAAGCCCTGGAACGTCCAGTTCTTCCTGAATTTTCAGAAGTACTCACTTTCTAAGGCCTCTGCAGAAGATGCTGAACTCCTTACAGCAGACCTCTAGAGCCAGTGGTCCTCAAGGTACAACCTAAAGCTGCTTTCGTATTTCACACAAGAGCTAAGCAGCTGCTACCAACATTCACCAAGCACTGTATATAGTCTATATAGCCAGACAGCACTCCCAAGGTGGATGAGCTATGACCACTGCACATGCAGTACACAAGAGAAGCCTGCAGGTACCAAGGCGTAGGCACAGACTGATTCTGGTATCATTACACTGCACCCTATCTGGATGCAAGCAAGACCCTGCAAATACTTCCAAGGGATTGCTCCCTTTAATGCTATTTAATAGAAATAATGACAGCAATATGGTACATGCGCCTGAAGTACACTCCCATCTGATTAATTACTCTGAACCTTTTAAGTTGTAAGTACCTAAACACCCAGCATTTAACATCCTGACACACAGTTTAAACATTACTGTCCTATACCAGAAGGAAGCAGAAAAACCTGGAGATAAACTCCTGGAAAGGAATAGAATACATGACAGAGTTCTGGGCTGGGGACTAGTCCCTTGATTTCTGTGGAAGATGGAAGTTATAGAATTTGGGCAATTTCCACTGTTAGAAGAGGAAGACATTCTGAACGGCAGGTTGATCAGAGATGTCAGAGTATCCTTGCACTGTTGAAAGTGAAGAGGGGGATGGGGAGGGCAGTGCACTTATTTAGCAAAAAAGTCGAAGAGGGATTACAATTAAATGAATAATCAAATAATATTGAGAGGTTGAACTGTTTGTACAAATATTCTAGACAGGCAATAAACCCACAAAATTGCTGATATATAGATGTCAATTTGAAAAAGGAGGTATAACTGAAGAAAATATTTACAGCAGTTGAAGTTCAGTGGTTTGCTTTATTTTATACTTGAGAATTGGCTGGCAGCCAGTGATCTTTATGATTTTGGTTTAAATTCTAATAGGGAAAAACAGAAACAAAGGCCAATGCCATAGCAGATGATAGTCACAGGTATGACCGTCACACCTGACAGACTAGTCAAGTCAAGCGGGGCTTCTCTAGCGCTTTCATGAAAAGGAAAAGTATAATTTCTTAAGGCCATGTAACTGATGCTAAAGGCCTCAAGCAAATTACCTTGGTATTTCTGCAAGTTTAAAAATTGTGATTCCTAAACCAGAAAAGCACCATACAGAAATACCTCTTAAGAAATGGAGCATGTGTCGGAACCACAGTCACAAGTAACTGCAGGAGCATATAATTATGACTGTACACCATTTGCCATGTGTAAACAAAAGAAGTTTAACACCAGTAGTAAAGGCTCGTTATAAGCACACTGTGTTCATGACAGCTACTTTAGCAAAACCTGACAGAATTCAAAGTGTAAACTGGATTTAGATTTAAAACAGGAACAATCAGGAGTCATTTCAGATCATTTTATGAAGTAGCCTAGACAGCCACAATTATACAAAGAAAAAAGAGAAACAATAAACCAGCCTGGATAAGAGAGGAACTAAAAGAAAAGAATTTAAATAGGTAAGCCAAAAACATGGAAATCTCAACCATTTTTAAGAGAAAAAGTCAAATGAAGACCTCTGAGGCTCCAAGTAAGACTTCACTTTTTTTTTTTAATGACAAACCACACCGTTCCCTCATGAAACTGCTGCTGTAGAATACTTAATATTTATTAACACAGAAAAACACCCATATAATTTTCATCTTTTTTTTCTTTCAGGGAAGCACAGACCACATTTGCAGTGACAATGAAAGGGTGCCCACTGAAGACCAACAACACAGAGGATTTATTCAAGTCAGAATGTCAGTCAGAGGGTCCAAAGATTTTAGAAGGACTGACTAGGAAGGCATACTGACTTGAAACTCTTGAACCATCACCCAAAAAAAACCCAAAGGGTGAAAAATGGGTGAGAGAAAGAGACTGCATACCAAGACCAATGGAGTTACCGTAGTCAGATGGTTTGCTGCACAAAGTCAGTGGTTTTGAAGAACTGAGCATCTGCTAAGCAACTGATCGTACAACAGACCAACAAAACATGCATTCACTAACAGTTGTTTAAACAGTTAAGTAGTAAACTACACAGGCAAAAGTCCTCAACAGACAACTGTCTTCCAAACAGGATCCCAACAATATTAAGACTTTTAAAAAGCTTTAAAATCTTCACCCATGAGATAAAATAAAACATGAAATTATTACTGACAGTAGTCGCAGGTGATGCAAAAGCTATGAACTGGTAAACAGTGATGATGATATGATGCTAAAAACTATATTAGAATAATCTGTAAAACAGCAAGAGGCAAATACTGTGTATCCAAATACTATTAAACATAAACTTGTCAAACAATGACTAAACCCACCCTAAAAAGCAATTTTTTAGAAAAGCATTTGAGTTACAGCAGTCATCTAAACATGAAGAGTTTAATGTCATGGCTGTTACACTCCTTGAATGCACTTCAATAGTTGTATTTCATCCAGAAGTACTTACAATAAAAAATATATACACATCACTGTTCAATTCTCATGATCTGTACTTCAGTACTGACCTTGAATTAGAAAGAAGTCAAAAAACAGATACAAAAACAATTAAAGGATGATGAAATCCACTCTACAGTTACAAAGTTAGAACTGAACTATGGAATCATTCAGATTAAGCCTCAAAATACTGGATGATTTTCTTTCTGTCCTCGAAGTTGATAATAAGTGTAATGCTCATGATTATGAAGAGCTGAAAAAAACAACTATCAGTGCAGTTATTTTACTTCTTATACTTTACCTAACGTCAGAAAACAAATTCCATAATATATCAAGAAAGAGATTATCAGACAGGTCACTGGCATTTTGTGCAACCATTTTGGTTCAAAAAACCACATACCACCCTCTCAAAAAACACACACACAAAAAAGAAAACCCCATCATAAATACCCTCAAAAAGAAGCCTTTCCAAACCCACCAACAAGTCTGAGTTATTGAGCACAGTGTTATATACAATTAATATCACTATACCTAACTACAGTCTAGATTGGTAGGTTGAAATACTGTTTCAAGTAAGACAGTTACACTCAATCAACAAATACACATTTGTCTTGCTTATGGCTCTGTTTTGACTACATCCCCAGAGTTTTGATCCTCTGTCTACAGAAAAAAAAAAAAAAAGCTGCATAGAAATGGGAAGGTATTAGAAAATTCCATGTCACTAAGCAGAAGTAGCTTGGTATCATGTAAACAAGACAAAACAGACACAGAAGGTGACCACATGTTTCTGCATCTATTGATTATTCTAGAAAATACTGTCAGTCCTTGAAAAGAACTAAAATATAAGGCAAAAGCATTACAAAGTGTTTTCATGGTAGTTTTTCCCCACTTTTTTAAGCAATTCTAACAAAAGACTATGCCCTAGCAGTCTGACAAGTCATATAGTCATATATAGTAACTTTGCATAATTACGCATTAAAAAAGTCCCACCATATTTTGTCATTTTAAACAACAAAAAGACAATCTCCTCCTGCTTTACTGGTTTATATTATTTAATAGGAAAACTCCATAGACAGAAAATGCAATGCAAATATTTAAATCTATCCTTCTCACTTTACTACATGAAGCTGTAGACCAAAAAAAGCCTGTAAATAAAAACATTCAGACAAAGCATTTTCTGAGAACAACCAAATGAAAACTGCACTATTAAAACTAATGTGATTGTAAATTTACAAAATAGAACAAACAAAAAAAAATAACCACAAGAATGTCATTACCCAGAGAATGTTTGTGTCATAAATTTCTCTGGGAAAACAATTTAAAGGTATACATACTAACTTCACTGTTCAACACCAGAGGTTGATGTATTTGCATTTGGTGTAGGAAATACAGCCATAATTAAGCTATTAGCAAATTCTGCTCTCGTTATTTGTGTAGTTTTGGTTCAAACATCAAAATCTTCAGATTACTGTGAGTCTAGTTCTTAACCCTAATTCAATCTGATAACTAATACGAATGTATTATGTTGTGGAGCCAAATACAGAACAAAATCAAAGTGAATCTGAATTCACTATTACCTTCCCTTGCAGGTAAGAGGAAAGGATGAATGCAATTAAGTAAATAAACCCCAAGAGAACAAAAATTGTTCTAGGCAGAGACTGTTTCTGGATTTCTATGAACACCAACAGCATTAAAATCCAAGCTTAAAGGATTGTAAGACAAGCCATTTTACTGGTGTTAACTGTGGGGTGGAGGGGCACTGGCATAGGTTGCCCAGAGAAGCTGTTCCATCTCTGGCAGTGTTCAAGGCCAGGCTGTATGGGGCACTGAGCAGCCCCGCCCAGTGCAAGGTGCAGCCCCTGGCAGGGGGCTGGAACTTACAAGATCCTTTCCCACCCAAACTGTTGCTATTCCATGAAGCATGCTGTTAGTCCATTTAATGAAATACACCAATACTAATGAATCTTTGTTTTGTCTGTAGAAAATACCTAGTTTTACATTTAGATGAAAGCAAACTTACTCCTACATTGTCTGTTCTGCTTTTCTATGAAATAAGCTACTAAACCAGAAGAGACAGTCACCTAAATGAAATCTATCTTTGCATCACTCAGACTAAATGTTTATTATCTCCTTTAATTTACCAATTCAGTGCTGAGATAAACATAGACCAAAAAGAAACTGAACACAGTACAGAAAAAAATCTCATGTTATTTCTTTTCAATACTCTCTCTTTACCAAGAAAAACAGAAGTATGTTTAGGTGCATTTTGCACTTTCATACGGGGAAAAAAAAATACATGTATAAAGCACTTACAGTTATCAAGTTAGGAAGATGTACAACAGCTTAGACTTCAGGAAATCACTTATTACCACAGCAGTCCAATCATAGCATCAAAGAGCAGTTTGGGCTGCAAGGTACCTTTAAAAATCATCTATGCCACCCACCACACCAGACTGCTCAAAGACCCCTCCAGCCTTGCCTTGTACACTTCCAAGGAAAACATCCACATCCTTCCCTGAGCAGCCTGTTCCAGTGTCTCACCTGCCTCCCTGTTAAAGCTTTCTTCTGTGAGTCCAGTCTCAATCTAGTCACTTTCAGTTCAAAACCATCACTTCTTATCTTCTAACAGACCCAGGTAACAAGTTCTTTCTACAGCTTTCTTATATATACAACTGGTATATTGAAAGGCTGTTCCAAGGTCTCACTGGCACCTTCCTTTCTGCTGACTGAAAAACCCACACTATCTCAGACTCTCTTCGTAAAAGGTGCTTCAGCTCTCTGATAATTTTTTGTGGCTCTTTTCTGAGCTCTGTTCACTTAGAAGTGTGTCCCTCTTGTGCTGATTACTACAGAGATGGATGCAGTTTTCCAGGTCCCACCATACAAGAATCACCTCCCTTGTCCACCCAGACGGACTTCTGATGCAGGCCTGGTTTTCCAGGTTTCAAGTGTGCACTGCTGTCTCAAGTCAAATTTTTCATTCACCTGTATCTCTAAGTCTCCCTGCACATGGCTCTCAATCCTTTCATGCCCCACACTGTACTGATGTCAGGGGCTGTCCTAACCCACAGGCAACACACCCAGGACCTTAGACTTGGCCCTGGTGAACCTTGTTGAGGTTCCAACTTACCTTCCAACAAAGGAACCAACTGTATCTCTCAGACTGGTATCACCTGGAAATGTGCTGAGGCTGCAACTTCCCACTGCTTTTATCATAATGAAGGTATTAAACAGTACGATTCCTTGAGGGACACCACTCATTACTGTTTCCACTTAGATATTAAACCATTGACCGTAACTTCTTTGATGCAGCCATCATGTCATTTCTTTATTCATCAAAGAATCCATCCATCCAACTTCCTTCACTCCAGTTTAACAGTAAGAATTTTGGGAGGGGACACCATATCAAAGGTCCTACAGAAGCCTAGACAGATGGTATCTTTACCTCTTCCTTTGTCCATTGATACAGTTACTCCACCATAGAAGGCCACAAGATCAGGCAGTTAGTCCTTCATGAGGCCT